>NC_066580.1:198434797-198734797 GCF_024323335.1 Lathyrus oleraceus | reverse complement strand
TGAAACCGATGCAAGACATCTTACTTGGCATGCAGATGAAAGAATTATTGATGGAAAGTATCGGCATCCGGCTGATTCACCACAGTGGTCGAAGATTGATAATGATTATCCTGAGTTTGGATCAGAAGCAAGAAACCTTCGATTGGCATTATCTACTGATGGAATGAACCCACATGGTCTTCAAAGTATCTCACATACCACATGGCCTGTGATTCTTATGATTTATAACCTACCTCCGTGGCTATGTATGAAGCGTAAGTACATGATGTTATCTATGTTAATCTCTGGGCCTAAACAACCAGGGAATGACATAGACGTATACTTGACACCTCTGATCGAAGATTTAAAGATTTTGTGGGAGAACGGTGTGGAGGTTTATGATGGATATAGGAAAGAAAGTTTCAATTTGAGGGCGATGTTGTTTGGCACAATTAATGATTTTCCAGCATACGGGAATCTATCTGGGTATAGCATTAAAGGTCAACGTGCGTGTCCTGTTTGTGAAGACGGAACCGATACGATTCGATTGGAACTTTGCCAGAAGAATGTGTTTCTCGGTCATCGTAGATTCTTACATTCTAAACATCACTACCGTGGGTGGAGAAAAGCATTCAATGGAGACACCGAACATCGTAGAGCTCCACCCGCATTGTCAGGTGAACAAGTTTTTGAAAAGGTGAAAGATGTGCGTACTGAGTTTGGCAAGCCTTTTGCACATAAGATTGTGAAAGGTGGGTGGAAGAAAAGGTCGATATTTTTTGAATTGCCATATTGGAAGTCTTTGTACGTGAGACATTTTCTCGATGTTATGCATATTGAAAAAAACGTATTTGAAAGTGTTATCGGTACATTACTCAATATAAAAGGCAAGTCTAAGGATGGCCTTAAAGCAAGGCAGGACATGTTAAAAATGGGAATGAGAACTGAATTAGCACCCGTGAAGAAAGGAAGACGAACATATCTACCACCTGCCGCTTTTACTTTATCTAGAAAGGAGAAAAAAATTTTGTGTAAGTCTCTGAGTGAAGTTAAGGTTCCAGAAGGTTACTCATCTGATATCAGAAGACTTGTTTCTATGAAAGACCTCAAGTTGAAGAATTTGAAGACACATGATTGCCATGTTATAATGGAACATTTTCTACCGATAGGTATACGTTCTATTTTGCCAGAAAAAGTAAGAAGTGCCATAACTAAATTGTGTTTTTTCTTTAGGTCAATTTGTAGTAAGGTGATCGATCCCGAGATCTTACCAACACTACAAAAAGAGATTGTAATTACCTTGTGTGAGCTTGAAATGTATTTTCCTCCGTCTTTTTTTGACATAATGGTTCATTTAGTTGTTCATCTTGTGAAAGAGACACAGTTGTGTGGACCAGCTTATATGAGATGGATGTACCCTGCTGAACGGTATATGAAAATATTAAAAGGGTACGTGAAATCCCGAAGTCGACCAGAGGGTTGTATTGTTGAACGATACATTGTTGAAGAAGCTGTTGAGTTTTGTACTGAATATTTGTCTAACGTTCAATCGATTGGACTCCCCAGAGCTCAGATTTTCGACAAAATGGAAGGTAAAAAATTAATTGGGAATAAAATTGTGACAATATCAAGGGATGAACGGGATCAAGTTCATTTGTATGTTCTGCACAATAATAATGAGGTTGAGCCATATGTTGAAATGCACAAGGATGTACTCCGAAGGTTAAATCCGAACAGAAATGAAAATTGGATAGTTATAGAGCACAATCAAAGTTTCATACAATGGTTGAAGGATCATATTTATTTGAAGCGCTCTTCAGATCCTTCTTCGGTAACAGAAAGGTTGAGATGTTTGGCATATGGTCCAAGTTTGCATGTGTTTTCTCATAGCGCATATTCAATTAATGGATACACATTTTATACCAAAGAACAAGATGATAAGAGTACTATGCAAAATAGTGGTGTCACCGTGCTAGCTGAAGCAATGCATATATCAAGTATGAAGGACTTAAACCCCAAATATGCAAATTTGTCATATTTTGGAGTTATTGAGCACATTTGGGTGTTTGATTACGAGAAGTTTCAGATTCCCATCTTTGGTTGCAAGTGGGTGAATAGTAGTGGCATACGAATGGATAAGTCTGGATTTTTGCAAGTTGATCTTACTAGGGTGGGGTACAAAGATGAACCTTTTATTCTAGCATCTCAAGCTAAACAAGTGTTCTATGTGAATGACCCGAAGAGTACAAAATGGTCTATAGTGCTTTTCTCTAACAAAGTCACTGATGATAGCGGTGTCGATCAATGTGATATTGATGTTGAGAATGAGTCATGCATTAGACGGAATGAGTTGAATAGAAATGATGAAGTTGATGATCTTATACCGGATGAGTCATATATAAGAAACGATCATAATGAGGGAATTTGGATCAATTCATCCGTACGCATTGCTAAGAAACAAGTGATTAATATTCCAACAAAGAAAAGAAAGAGATGTTAGTGACTTAGGTAAATTATCCATGGTTTCTTTATTCTTTTGTTTTCAATTGCTTTGATTATAAGTTATATCTGATAATGCATGATTTCATTATATTTTTGTTTTCAATTGCTTTGATTATAAGTTATATCTGATAATGCATGATTTCTTTATATTTTTGAATCGTGATGAGTTTTAATGCATGTGATTAATGAAAATAGACTTTCTCCACGATTCCGGAGCCAATGGTATACTTTGTTTTTCGATTCGGACAACTTTTTCCCTGATTTTACTGTTGCTGTACTGTTACAAAAAACATGCTTCCACTCGGAATTTGGACGAATCGAGTTCATTTTTGAGTCCTTTGGCCCGTTTGTAGGCTACCATGTAATTTTCGTCCAATTCAATACACTTTGACTTTGACACTTACTTGATTTGTATTCATATTTGCTTAATATTGTGTTTATGTTTTTCTTTATTACAGATGGCTAGTAACGAGGATCACCCACATGGTGATGAGACCGTTGGTGGTGCGGAAAGGGAAATTAAACGTGGAATAACGGTTATGAAGAAAGTTATTCGAGATAGAGATCGAGGCGTTTTAATAAAAGTGCATTGGAACGAAGGTGGACAACTAATTGAGCCTAACGGTTCAACATTGACAAGTTTTATTGGTGCATTGGTAAGGAATGAAGTTCCAATTACTTGTGATAATTGGAGAAATAAACAATTGAACGAAGCTAAAGACAAAATATGGAGTGAGATAAAGGTACCATATGTGATGTTATTTGTTTTTAATGACGATTATGTCTTTAAATTAATTGTACTAACGCAATGTGTGTATGTTTTTCGTAGAGGTGTTTCGACATCGAAGAAAACAGAAGAGATCATTGTCTCAAATTGGCCGGAAAGTTACTAAGAGGGTTTAGAACCTTTTTATCAACCACCTTTCTTAGGGATACGGAAGGTACTTTTGTTGATGCAGAGCTTCCATCTAAATATGCAAGTTTGATTTCACCTAAAGAATGGGAAACGTTTAAATCCAAACGAAAAACCCAAGAATTTAAGAGTGTAAGTGAAACAAACCGGCAAAGAGCATCAAGTCCGGCGTATCCCTATAGAAAAGGGCGTGTTGGATATGGACGCTTAGAGCAGTCTATAGTAAGTATCTATAAATTGCATTGATATACTTGTTATATTTGATCATATTTTGTCATGAGTTATATTTGATCATATTATGCTTAATGTGTAGTTAACAAAGGAGAATAGTTCTGAAACATCTCTTCCGGCACATGTTTTGTGGAAGGAAGCCCGTGTCGGTAAGGATGGAAAGATTAAAGAAGACGTTCAACAAATATTTGAGAAATGTGTAAGTATAGCATTATTTAAGACAATAACACTTTGACTTTGACACTTTTGAATCGTCCAATTTCGAACACTTTGACTTTGACACTTACTTAAGACAATAACATTACTATTGTGTGTATGTTCATATGATTTTCAGGAGACTCTATCTCAATCTATAGTTCCATATGAAGACACTGATTGCAGGAGCATACTGAGTCGAGCATTAGATGTTCCCGAGTATTCTGGTCGGGTGAGGGGCAAGGGATTTGGGATCACTCAAAAATCCTTGAATATTAAAAAACAAAAGACTCCTAGCAATAAAGAACTGCAGCAAACTTTGGAAGCATTAAAAGCTGAAGTTCTTGAATTAAGAAAGGAAAGAGAAAGAGATCGAGCAGCGGGTTTTAAAGATACTAGTGACAAAGATAGTATCAATTGTAATTTTCAACCGACTATTCCAGAGGTAATTATATATCTTATTATGAAATTAAATTAGCTTAATTTATTTAATTGTCATATATACACATTAAAAATGTCATATTTATTATTGGTTTTAGGGCATTTCACCTTGTCACCTCTACTTAGCGAGACCGACTTATCGGATGGTTGGCAAGGGGAAAGTTCATAACAATTTGGGTGAATTACTTCACACTAAACCGCTCCCTACTGGATCTTTGAAAGTCTCGGTTGATATTGCTTTGGAGAAGGATGCGTTATTACCACATCCTGACGATGTTTCGGATGCAACTTTATTGGGAGATGCCATAGGTTCATTTGTTGCATGGCCGACAGACCTCATTATCGTAGGATATGAGGTATGCTTAAAACCATTATGAACCTTTAGGTATTCAAATTTTTTACGCGCATTTTACGTACACATTTTTTACATGTTAATGTTAATTAGACTCCCACAAAATCCAAAGCAAAAGATAAGGGGATTGCGCGGGAAATCGAGTCAGTTGCATCGCAAAAAGAGGTACATCACAATTATATGCTATTTAGATTCCTGTTAATTCGTCATCTTACACTTCACCTTACTAATTATATGATATTTAGATTCCTGTTGCTAAGAAGACTGAAATTTCCAAGAGGACCGGGGCTAAAAAGAAAAATCCTTCCAAGTATAGAGCGTGCCTCCATACATATTTAGAAACGACAGATATTTCGGATGGATGTGTTCGTTTAATACCTATGGATGGAGCTATTTTTGGTTTTGAGTATGCCGAGTCATTGGGTAAAGAGGATTTTGATCAAATTTTGTATCATACGCAATTAAGCGTTGGTGTTATCAACACATACATGAGGTATATCCGATCTACTTTGTTTAAATTCTTGAACAAGTTATTTACTCGTTTCATATGAATAGTCTAAATGTTAATGATGTTTTTATATAAGGTATTTATATGACAAATTGATGGGTCCGCGTGGGTTGGAGCAAAGATTCTCATTCTTAAATCCCATGAAAACGAACTTAACCGAAATGATAAGAAAACCAGATGAAGTCAGGACGTATGTAGTCGAGCGCTTTATGGCCGACACAGATAGAGAAAAGTTGTTCTTTTTACCGTTTAATACCGGCGACGGGTTAGTTCTTCAATCTAAATTCATCTGTTATAATTTTTCATATTTTGACGTCGTGTAGAAAGTTTCCATCTAACATTTGTTTTATTACAGTGGACATTGGTTGTTGGTCGCGATAAATCCTTTTAAAGAAATTGTGTATTATTTGGATTCTTTACACAATGATTGGACAACATACCCTGCTATGAAGACGATAGTTGACACGTAAGTGCAAATAACCCAATATTCGTGTGTATACTTATTTATTTATGTGAATTGTTCTAAATATTCGTTTATATTTCATTATAGCATTATACAAACTGTTCGAGCACAAAGAAAAATTCAAGTACCAAAGAGAAAAGCCAATAACATTACATGGAATAGAGTGGAGGTATATTAATTATCGCAATTTTGATTATATTAGTGATGACACATGATAAAACTTAGGATATTTATCCATATTGTTTTTCCATGTGTAGTGTCCTCGACAGCGTAATAATATAGATTGTGGATATTACACGTTGAGGTTTATGAAAGAAACTCTTCTTATGGATCGAACAGATATTCCATCTGATGTATGGATTTCTAACTTATGAGTTATTTTCATATTTAACACATATTTCTCATAATTAAATAGATTTAACTAAATCATACTATGTTATATTATTATGTAGTACTTTGATGAATATAGATGTGCTTATTACTCAAAAGATCAGTTGGATGAAATTAAAGAGGAATTGTGTCAATTCATTATCGAGCTACAGGTTTTGTGAGGTATTGAACTCTTACTTTAATTTTGAATGTGATCTGAATAACTTTGAGTGAATTCCATTTGCTTACTACAATCTTTATTTGGTGTTGTTTCAGGTTATATAGCATATTTAGAAGATAGAACTAGAATGTGTTGAAATACATTTTGATTAGCATTTTTGGAGGTTATTAGAAATGTGTAGATTTTTTGTAAAGGCAAACATTTTCAAGTATATATATAAATACTCAAAAAACTGCTGAAATTAGAAGTATATTGTGTTGAACTATAATGTGTTTATAATGCATATAGATTTTCAAGTATATGTGCATATTCAGAAGATAGAACTACAATGTGTTGAACTATAAGGTGCATATAGATTGGATTCAAGCTCCAATTTATGAAAATCTGCTGAAATTTGCAATTTACAGGTGCTAAATAATGTGGTGAAAACGTATAAAAAGATCCTCCAAAATTTGGAGTCTTAGACAGCGCTTTTAGGCAAAAAGCGCTGGTAAAGGCATTTTAATTTTGACCTTAGACAGCGCTTTTATCAAAAAAGCGCTGGCATAGGTGGTTAATTCAACAAAATATAGTGTAAAAAAGCGCTGGCATAGGGTGGGCTATACCAGCGCTTTTTCTGTAAAAGCGCTGGTATAGCCCACCCTATGCCAGCGCTTTTTTACACTATATTTTGTTGAATTAACCACCTATGCCAGCGCTTTTTTAATAAAAGCGCTGGCATAGGGGGGGTTTAGACAGCGCTTTTTCAGTAAAAGCGCTGTCTAAACCCCCCCTATGCCAGCGCTTTTTAGTTAATTTCAACATGAAATTAACTAAAAAAGCGCTGGCATAGGGGGGTTTTAGACAGCGCTTTTACTGAAAAAGCGCTGTCTAAACCCCCCCTATGCCAGCGCTTTTTTAGTAAATTAAGCGCTGTCTAAGACCTATACCAGCGCCAGTATAGCCAGCGCTTTTAAGCGCTGTCTAATGTCAAAAAAAGCGCTGTCTAATCCCTTGTTTGGCATAGTGTAGGTTACCAGAGAATTTTGAAAAGTGAGAAGCAAACCGGAGTGATGACACGGTTTGTAAAAAAATTCTCACCGGAAGACAGTGGGTCAACCGGGTAAAGTACGACGAAAAAAGAATTGTCTCTTAGCAGGCTCTAGATACCATGTTAAATTAGGAGACTAAGAGACATTTGAATAAAACGTGTGTCTTGAAAAACACTACGGAGACTTTATTTTATATAGAGAGATTATAACTAATTACATCATGTAATCAAAGCCTTTTAGAATACCAAAAATGTTTAGAATTAATCCTTTTAGAATACCAAAAATGTTTAGAATTAATCCTTATACATAATATGAAACGATTATATCTTACACGATATAGACCATCTCGATACATAATATAATATAATTATATTTTACCACGTATGATTCTAAACTATTTAATAAAATTGAAACTGTAATATATATAACAACATAAATTGTTCCAAGTTAAATATAATCATACTTGCAGCTTATAAGACGTCACTAACATGCTCACATTTATATTTGTATATATTATCGATTTACTAAAGAATATATATATATATATATATATATATATATATATATATATATATATATATATATATATATATATTATATATATATATATATATATATATATATATATATATTATATATATATATATATATATATATATATATATATATATATATATATATATATATATATATATATATATATATATATATAACCGTCACGGTTAAGCGTACAAATTTTTTAATAAAATATTATTGTCGCTTCAATATTATTTGAATTATTGATATCAATTGAAAATATCTAGTGTTCATAATACATATAGTGGAATGAAATTGGATCTATTTTTGCAAAATAAATATATTATTTTAGACAAGATATAAAAAATACACCTACTGATCAATTCGTGAATCATGAAAATTTCTTCAAATCTATGAAAACTCTACATATATCCACGTCGAGATCAATTTTTACTATCATTAGTGAAATAAGATTATCTTTGAACAATACGTGTATAATATTAAGAAAAATATGTGCCTTAACTGATTATTTTGAAATCTATTTATAGACTTATTCCTATATACGTGTTAATTAAAAAAACTATTTTTTATTCTCAACATATTATATATGATAAGCATAATATATGTTAATAAAAAAATCCGTTTCCTATTCCTAACATATTAATATATCATAATGCATAATAATAATTATATCTATTAATGTCATATTATATAAATAACCATTATTTTTTAAGAATTGAAGAATCACAATCCAAAATGATGAGTTTGAAAACTTTATAATTTTCATGGTGCATTTATATATTTCATTTATTTATTTTTCAAAATAAATATGCTCAGTTTTTCTATATATATATATATATATATATATATATATATATATATATATATATATATATATATATATATATATATATATATATTTTGTGCTAGTAAAAAATACTATAATATTCTACTTAGAATATTTTATTTTATTAATTATATTCTATAATTTAATTATTGGATGATAAAATAATTCTTTAGTAAAATCAAAACACTCGTTTGTGTGTGACTATGTAAGTTCATTACTATGTCGATAATATAATAATCAAATATATTAATCAAGGTAGGCGTCTAACAATATTCCTTAACGTCTAGATAGTATGAAGTATTTATTTACTTTCAAGAACCACTAGAAGAATAATATAATATTTTTCTTCCATTACAATATTTTTCTTCCATTACAACTCTAATTAACTCTAGAGTATCGTATTATTGACAAACTCTAATAAGTTAATATCAATGACTTAAAAAACTCATTTTTTCTTCAATTGATTTTTTTCTAGCCATGATTTAATCATAAAGCTCAAACTCATTACCACGAGTGGATGGATCCCATCTTGATTATTCTTTTATTATATAAGTGTTTAATCATATTCAATATCTTTTCAACTAGTACCCTAAGGTATTAGGTGTCTATAATCAAAATACAATAAATAATTTGTTAATTACTATGATAATCTCATAGAGAATATTCTATTGATAGATTAAGGTAATATTAACCATTAAAAAATCTCATTTGAGTCAGTTCAATGATCATATCTGTTATACCCCAACTTTATCCGGACATTTTAAAATTTTCATACATCTGACTTTATTTTTACTTTGCATCATCTGCATAGCATAACATGTCTTTCATCACACGTATTACCTAAAATGTTGTCTAGAATAAATTTTCGGATCAACACATAGACCAGTTGAATCGTTTTTCAAATGTACATAAAATTAGCGGGCGAAAATCTTAAAGATCGTGCATGCAAACGTCAGTTTTATTAATCTATTATTCCCGTAGTTTAACCTGGCATGCTCATTTTATTTTTTCGACTACTTTTTCAGTCAAATTTTGATCAGGTTGAGTCTCTTTAACCGATCATTTTTATTTCAAAATTTGGTCTAAATTATACGTTTCCGAGAAGTTCATTTTACACTGATCATTTTAGTGCGTTCACTTTAATCTTTTGAGCACTTTTGCACTCAATTTTTATTCATATTCAGTCATTTTATTTTTATTCTTTTGTCAAAATATTCAAAAAAATTAAATATGAATTTGCATGTCTTCATTTTATTTTTGTTGTATTTATTTAACAGTGTGTGATTTGTTGAATTTGCATGTCTTCATTTGTTTAAATTTATTTAATTGATTTTTAATCTTTTAAAGCTTCTGAAAAGAGCTTTATATGCATTTTAAATTATGTGTGCTTCTTTGATTTAATCTGGATAATTGATTCAAATTAATCAATGACTCATGTTAGCTATCCTTGTCTATTTCCACCATCCAATCAAAAATCAAATAATAATATTAATAATAAAGAAAAATCAGAAAAAGTAATAAAAGTATCTCTCTCCATCCATTAATGACATGCCACATGTCCTTATTTCATTGAAGACTTGTTGTCATGATCTCCCTCTCATTGGTTGTTAAATAGAAGGGGAAGAATTAACCAATTGAGCATTGCCACGTGTCCCAAATGATGAAGAGAAAATATGTTTTTTGGGCTTCTTTCGGAAATCCTAACAGAGCCTAAGGAGGCCACTCTCTATCACGTTAAGGGGTACGGGATTTCTTTTAAGGAAAATGGCTTCTGACCTTGAAGAAAGGGGAGGATCCCATTTTGAATAAAAAAAGAAAAATGGAACTTCCTTTTCTATGAGTTTTACTGTTCTTCTTTTTCAAAGAACATACCAATCGATTCACATATTCCCTCTATAAACTACCACTAAACCGTCCTCTCCATCTACTCCACCCTACATCGGTGACGAACAACAACCTTCCAATAACCACCATCTAAACCACTCTTCCGCAGTGAACCACTCCACAACATTCAATAACGAGATAACCTCATCGTACTTCATTGCTTCCACCACCTACAACCACCCAAAAAACCTACATCACTATTTTTTTTATCAGCAAACTCAACCACTACCCAAACATCTACCAATCGCAACAACTCAAACAACATCACTTCAATCTTGACCTGCTTCATCTTGCCACACCTCCATAACCACCCATCACTGATTTACACCTATCTTTTTCCTCAACTTTTGATCTACTTTCGAAACACACTCACTCTTTCACGACCAAAACATCAGCCACCAAATTCCCCTGTTCATCTCTGTCTCCCGTCTCGCTCAACACAACCCAAAACCTACATTCACCTTACTTCAAATGAATGAGGGAGCAAAATGATGCGATAATATCATTTGAGTTGGAATGCAACGATCCTGAAAATAGAATGGTACATAAGTCAGTTTTTTAGTGTTCGAGAATTCTGAACGCTCGCTCTTAATTTCTCTCTCAATCACTTTCTGAGTTGCATCAATTTGAAGAAGCTATTGCAATACCATGCCCATCGAAGAGCATATAGTTGACGTTGATGCAGTGGACTTTCCTTTCAATAGATAAAGCAGTAGCGTCTCATGTCCATTGCAAGATCTGCAACGTGAATACTCAGCAACATATATTATAAATAAATTTATGTATATTTATAATTATTGTATATTATTATTACAAAAACTGAATTTAATTTAAGTATTGCCTTTTTGTATGAATGTTAGGCTCATTAACCTTTTTGCACTTCCCATATATTGTAAATAAATTTATATTGTTGTTATTTAATTTCATTGTGATAAATCATATTTTAAATCGCAGATTTATCAATTTTATGTCATTATGTCATTGAAAATTTCAATATATTGATAGATATTTTTGTCGCGTTATGGTTAACCATAAATTGAGCATATTATGGTTAACTTTGCATTTTTTTATTACCATTTTACTCATGAATTAATTAAGTAATAAGACGACTTAACATGTACGTTTTCAATAAGCAAAAATCCTTGGTCCAACGCCAAGTGTATTCTTTTTCTCAAACCAATCTGTTTCGATTCAATTCAACTTCAAACCATTCCGAAACCGATTTACAATCAAAACCTTTCAAACTCATTTTTCACAACAACTTGGATGAAAAAGAATGATGGGTGTATACCTTTTTCCTTCCTGATTATTTGGGCAATGTTGTAGCGCTTTATGTCCTGAATGCTCGTCTTTTGTAATAAAATACAATAACTAATTGAATTTAGTTGATTCTCTTATAGAAGAAAAATGACTGATTAGGTTTAGACCTTCCTCTGTCTCCGATTATTTGGACACTGCTGTAGAGCTTCATGTCCGAATAATCGTCTTCTGTTAATGAACTTGGACTGAAATTTGCCGCATTTTTTTGTAATAAAGAATAAAAAGGATTGATTAGGTTTAGACCTTCCTCAATCTTTGATTATTTGAACACTATTGTAGAGCTCTCTGTTTGGATAATCGTCTTCCCTCTAAAACATATTCAAACACATTAAACCTAACTTCTCTCCCCATGGATCGAAACCAATCAAACTTATCTTTTTCTTACCCCGTGCGATCGAAACCTTTTCACATGCGAACATTTTTTAGTCCTTTCTAACGCGTATACATCAAGCGCTTAAAGCCCCCCATGCGTGAGCATACAACTAAATGTTCAAACTGCTAGAACATGATCAAACATAATCCATTCTACCGTAACATAAACAAACGCTAAGTCTCATGTCCGTGAGCAAACAAGTCAGCGTCTAACCTTTATAACGCAACCTAAACATTTGTCCATTAAAATCAATCAACCAACACTATTGGCTACCAAGAACTACATAGATTTAAGGTCTCCACGCACCTGGAGATATGTAGGAGCGAGATTTATCATCTCGTCAAACATTATAACAAAAACCACCAAAAATATCTTTTGTCTTGCCCAGAACTACGTAGCTTTGAATTCCTCATTATACTTGAGGATACGTAGTAGCAAGCCTCACAATCTTGTCAAGCACCCTAATAAAAACATTTTTGCGACCCCTTTTCTTTTCCTTTTACACTTTTTCATTACTCGAAGAAAACAAATAGCATAAGTTAACAATCAATCGCAAGTTTCACTAAAAGATTCTCGTTGAGTACAATAGACGTTAGGGGTGTTAATACCTTCCCCTTGCGTAATCAACTTCCGAATCCGAATTTGTTTGCGATGACCATTTTCTTTTTTTAAAAACTTTATCGATATTTTCCCTTTCCTTCATTAGAATAAATAAAGTTTGTGGCGACTCTGTTAGAATCATTTTTTTCCGCGACCATCACAAAGAATCTTATTTTTCAAGATGCGACAATATTAACATATGCATCATCTATATGTGCAAATTATCCAATAAACACCATCACATATATATTTATCTATCTAAATTATTGACATAAGCTAACATTCAATCGCAAGCTTAACTAAAAGGTTCTCGTTGAGTACAATAGACGTTAGGGGTGCTAATACTTTTTCCTTGCATAATCGAATTCCGAACTCGTATTTGGTTGCGACAATCATTTTCTTTTTTCAAAGGTTTTATCGATATTTTCTTTTTCCTTCATTAGAATAAATAAAGTCCGTGGCAACTCTGTTAGAATCGTTTTTTTCCGTGACCATCACGAAGAATCATATTTTTCAAGATGCGGCAATATCAACATATGCATCATCTATATATGCAAATTAATAAATGAGAGCTATTAATCTTTATCCAATAAAGATCGTCACATATATATTTATCTATCTGAGTTATTGACATAAGCTAACATTCAATCACAAGTTTAACTAAAAGGTTCTCGTTGAGTACAATAGACGTTAGGGGTGCTAATATATTCCCCTTGCGTAATCGACTACAAAACCCGAATTTGGTTGCGACGATCATTTTCTTTTTAAAAATATTTTATCAACATTTTACCTTTCCTTCATTATAATAAATAAAGTTTGTGGCGACTCGGTTAAAATCATTTTTTTCCGCGACCATCACGAAGAATCGTATTTTTCAAGATGCAAAAATATCAACATATGCATCATCTATATCTGCAAATTAATAAATGAGAGCTATTAATCTTTATCCAATAAAGATCATCACATATATATTTATCTATTTGAATTATTGACATAAGCTTGCATTCAATCGTAAGTTTAACTAAAAGGTTTTCGTTGAGTAGAATAGATGTTAGGGATGCTAATATTTTTCCCTTGTGTAATTGACTTTCGAACCCGAATTTGGTTGCGATGACCATTTTCTTTTTTTAAAGATTTTATCGATATTTTCCCTTTCCTTTATTAGAATAAATAAAGTTCGTGGAGACTCTGTTAGAATCATTTTTTTCCGCGACGATCACGAAGAATCATATTTTTCAAGATGGGTCAATATCAACATATGCATAATCTATATATGCAAATTAATAAATGAGAGCTATTAATCTTTATCCAATAATGACCATGACATATATATTTATTTATCTGAATTATTGACATAAGCTAACATTCAATCGCAAGTTTAACTAAAAGGTTCTCGTTGAGTACAATAGACGTTAGTGGTGCTAATACCTTCCCCTTGCGTAATCGAGTTCCGAATCTGAATTTGGTTGCGATGATCATTTTCTTTTTTTAAAGATTTTATCGATATTTTCTCTTTCCTTCATTAAAATAAATAAAGTTCGTGGTGGCTCTGTTAAAATTATTTTTTTTCCGCGATCGTCACGAAGAATCGTATTTTTTAAGATGCGACAATATCAACCTATGCATCATCTATATATGCAAATTAATAAATGAGAGCTATTAATATTTATTCATTAAAGACCATCACACATACATTTAACTATCAAGTTATTGATGTCCTATTCACAATAATTCTACTATTAGTAACTCTTTAGATTAAAATAACAAAAGATTTGTTTCTCAATATGATAATCTCTATCATAATAACAAGTCTATAATTTTAATCAAAGACTTATCAAATTTAACTTTTATACTAAATAGTAAATATGACAATGAAATGTAATAATTTATTAATTTCAATATTTAATTATTTCCAACAAAATATTTAATTGGAAAAAATATAATTAGTATTAATAATGTTATATGATTAAAAATAATTGAATTTTTTATTCACAAGTTAACGACTTAGTTTAGGAAGATTGATTACTTTAAATAGATTTTTTAAAAATAGTTTTCAAAGACTTGCTGACTTAAAAGGAAAGAAAATACTCTTACATTTAATATTTACTTACCTAAACAAACTAACATAAAAAAAATAAAGATTAAAAAATTAGTAAAAAAATCGTGTTCTTAAATAAATTTATTTTTAGCAACTAAAATCATCTATTTGCTCTTTACAAAACAGGATCCAAATTTATTTAAAATTAAATTAATATAAAATAAAATCACCCAACTATATAATCAATTAGTTGACAAATAAAATCAAAATATTCTTTTTATATTCCCTCCCATAAATATATTATATAATATCGTTTTTTTAGATTATATTTGTTTATTTGTAACGTTGTATCTGATGTTTAAAAGGCTACAGTCTTGACCATTAATTTTGTATGACTATGCATTGATATATCACATCCTTCTTTGTTTTCCTAAAACATTATTTTGGTTCTTCTGAAAAGTTACAGCATGTCTTCTCAAGAGGTTGATCATTGGAATAATGGTGTCCACTTTTTCAAGATTATTCTTGAAAGTACCCTCCAAGAAGAAAAACTGGTAACAACTCTTGAATTTTTTCAACTGATATTTTTTTTATTTAAATATGTTGCTTAGGAAAATCCATACTTATAATAAAATTTCTTTTTAATAAAAAAAAATAACAATTTTGTTGCTTTGTTTATGTGTGTATCAGAGAGTTCCTATCAGTTTTGTGAAAGGGTATTGGAAGGGAATAGAAAACCCAGTTACCCTAAGGCTACCAAATATGATTCAAAAGAAAGTTTTTTGGGAGAAAAATAGTGATTATGAAGTTTTGTTTTACAATGGTTGGAAAGAATTTGCTAATTATTTATCTATGGGGGATTCACAACTTTTGGTCTTTCAATATCAAGAAAACTCTCTTTTTAATGTGATTGTATTCGGTAAAAACGGATTAGAAATAAAATATGATTTACCAGAGATTAATGAAGAATCTATTGAGATTGAAGAGACAGAAAATTCTTTGCAAATTATTGGAAGGCCAAAATCTTCAAAAGTTTTTAAGAGGAAAATCAATCCAAAAGAATCAAAACATGAGAAGAGAAAAGTCCAAAAGAATGGAAGATCCCATAATCTTATAGATGTGGACAATGGTAGATTTTATTCTCTCATCTTGTTATTATTATTATTATTTTGATATTATTTTATGGAATTTGTTACTTATTTTTGTTTTTTTTTTTTTTTTCTATTGAACTAAGAAGATCGGAAGGAGAGAAGTAGGGTTTTGTATGATAAAGTGAAGAACACATTTCACTCTAACAAGGACTTCTTTATATGCATGATTCAAAAGACATCCATCGAAAGAGATCTCTTGGTAACTAACTTTATTGTTTGATTATTCTTTGTAGTAATAATTTATTTTAAAGTTAGAAATTGCACTCATTTTACTATTTTGTGTTTAGGGCATACCAAGTGAATTTGGTAAGAAATTTTTGCATGGAATGCAAGGAAGAAATGTTACTCTTTTTATTAACCCTAAGAAAACATGGATTGTCAATTTGAAATTCACTTCAGATCATCGATATACACTAAATGGTGGTTGGAGTAAATTTCGGACTCATAATAATCTGAAATTTGGCGATATATGTGTTCTTATGCTTAATAAAACCAAAGGAAAAATTTCATTCAAAGTTACTATTTTCTCTCTAGAAAATGATATTTGAGGTAATTTATTTACTTGTTGTTTTTCTTTTACCATCTTTTACTTCTTTTTTTTTCATTTGCTAATAATTTTAAAAATGTTTATATTGTATATTTGATTTGTAATTATATTTATTAATTATTTATGTTGGTGCAGGGAATAGAAATAAAGTTTTAGTGCAAGATTGTTAGAGTTGAATTTGTGAAGGGTTGTGATATGAAAGAGTGTAAAGCTTGGCTATTGAAGAAGAAGATGTTGACGAGGAAAAGCTTTCAAATCATGTGCATGAGTTTTAATTTATTGTTTCATGTTTTATTTCTCATTCCAAATTACATGGATTGAAATTGCTTGCTTTAAACATTTTTTATGAATATGTTGTTTATTTGGTTTTGATTATTAATTAATTGGAAGATTTGTTTAATGACATAATCCTAAAACAATCGGATATATACTGACATTTGACAAAATCATTATTATTTGTGATTTATATTTTATTAAAAAATATTTGAGATAATTAAACATATACATTAACATTGAATAATTTTGTATATTCAACCGATCATCCTGTATATTTCTAAATTACCTTAATATTTTTAAGAATTTCTTTTGAATGACACTGTAAACAAATTTTACATTGTCAGTATATTATCTTTAATTTCAAATTAAAATAAAATTTATTATAATAATCGACATTTAAAATATAATAATATCTTCCGGATCTGACACTGTTATTAGTATAAAAATTTTGTTTTTATTTTATTTGAAAACATTTACAAAAATTATGAGCAAAAGAAAATTTAATATAATAATTATGAGTAATATAATTTTAAAACTAACAAGTTGTTAACAAATTTCAAAACTCATAATTAAAAAGATTCTACATTTTATTATTTATTTTTAAAATTATATATATTTTTAAATTCTAAAGACGAATTTAAGAAAGGACAAATGGTCACAAGTTATGTTACAGATATGTGTATAGTAATTAATCCCTTATAATTAATTATTTTAAAATAATTGTAATTTAATGAGTTAAACATTTATACTAAAATTAATCTATTCATAATTGCAATCCCTTTTTTAAAACAAACTAATTTATTTAACTTAAGAAAACAAACATAATAAATTGATTTATTTTTACTAGAAATATTCAAACCTAATTTTTGTGCTAACTTTTCAATCCTAGATGATAGTAAAAAAATATGATATCTTTAATTTTTTATGTAGTGTAAATTTGATGACTATACAATTTTTTTTCCAGAATTATTAAAATGGGAAAGGCGGAAATATATAAAACAAAAGATATAAATATATAATTTAAATATATAAAGATTAAATATATATAATTTTTATTTTTTAGTAAAGTAACATAACTAAACATAATTTTTTTTAAATAACATCTGTTTTGAAAGGTCTAAAACAGATCATTATAACCGTCTAAAGATAATGAAGATGAATAACTAGAGGTCTCAAGAGGATGTTTTTTCACTCCCCACCTCTTCCTCATTCTCCGTCACGGAGAATATTATTCCCCATCCCCATAGATCCTCACGAAGAATCGAAGATATGCGGAGATCGAGTATTTTTTTTATCAAAATTATAACACTAATATTTCGTTATTTTTTGCTTTTTAAAAATGTATATTTTTCATTTTTACTTTATAAAAATACATATGGTATCAATAACAAAAAAAATGAAAAAACACTTGCAGATACGAAAGCATAACTAGTAATTTACTAATTAAATAAAAAATAGATTACTAATTGAAGTATAATGAATTACCATAAACATAATAAATAAAAGAGAGTGGTTGTTTTGATGAGAGAATAAAGGAAATGAGGAATGGAGGAGGCAAAGAGAATTGAGAAAAAAGGAATAAGAGACATTATGTATGGTGTATCTAATGGATGCACTTTTATAAGATTGAATACTTGTGTAATGAAACAATGCATTATACAAAAAAATAAAAATAATTAATCGATAACTCTTCATTTTCTAATATGCAAAATTATATATATATATATATATATATATATATATATATATATATATATATATATATATATATATATATATATATATATATATATATATATATATATATATATATATAATTTAAATAATATGGTCGGAGTCGAGGAATCCGCGGGACGAATGGTATTTTCCCAATCCTCACCCTGAAGTGTCATCGGGGAAACTTTTCTCTCCACCTCATTCCCACAGAGATAAAATTACCGACTTTGGAGCTCCACACAGACAATCCTCGTAGGGATCCCCATTAACCTATGCAAATTGACATCCCTATGAACAATCACTTAACTTCAATTAAACTAGCGTCTAGACGGACCCTCTCGTACCCGTCTATCCCGTGTCCATCTATCTGTTTTTTACTGAACACATGTAAAAATATATACAATATTTTTTTTATTTAATGTTAATTTTAAATGGAAGTTATCTAGAAAATTAATAGTAGGAAGTTGTGTAAAATATAATAGTAATGGTTTTAATAGAAATTATTATTTACGTATTGTAAGGGTAAAATTGCTAGAAAAATATATTATACCAAAATCAAATTTTGTCTATATATTATTATAGAGATAACAAAATCAATAAGTGCCTAATTTTTATTTAATGTTAATGATGACTTTAGATTATGTTTGGTCATATATTTTTTAAATTTATAATTTATAAGCTTATATGATAATAAAGTATATATTTGATAACATTTTTTTTTATCAAAGCTTATAACTTATTTTTACTAGTTTATAACTTATTTTTTAAAATATTGTTTTAAATAGCATTTTAGCTTATAATTTATTATTTTTTCTTTCTCTTTTGTCTTTATTATTTTAACTAAAATTCACTGCTATTTTTTATAATTTAATTTAATTTAAAATAAAATAATTATATATTAAATATTTTTTATATCATTTTAATTTTTCAGTAAATTAAACTATTAATTTTATCAAACACTTTAATTAATTTATCATCTAATTGAACCTACACCACCAATTATTTTTATTAAATAAAACCTTAATTTCCAAATTTAATGGCAGATAATTCAGTGATGTGGAATCTTCTATCTTAAAAATAATTCAGTGATGTGGAACCAACTATAATTGTTCTTTTTATTTTATTTTTTATTTTAGAAATTATATAGTGGAGAATAAAAATTAATTATATGGATATTCTTTTTTAGTTAAGTAACAAAATTATCCATAACTTAAAAAAAAATCTATCAAATTAGTAGGCTACATATCTTCATAGTCACATTTTAAAACATAGAACGAGAAAATGTTCGAAAGAAATAAAACCACCATCAGTTTTTTTCTAAAAGGGAAAAGCGTTGATAAAGTTCTCAAAGAATAAAAATATGGTCATCACAATTAAATTTAAGTTCGGGAGTCGATTATGCGTAGGGAAGATGTTAGCACCCTACGACATAAGATATTGTTAACTATAATGTATTTGATTTCTCCTAATTATTACGATAAATTTATAAGAAAGGGAAACATGTTTTTTTTTTATTTGGGTGCTTGACAAGATTTTACTCTTGCTCTTAGAGATACTTCTTAGTAGAAAAATATTATGCGTTGATTAATTTTAAATAAAAAATTTTTGATCGCTTTAAGGCGGAAAAAAAGTTGTTTGTCGGTCTAAAATAAAATAAAAAGGATTTGTTAGCACTAAGACAGAAAGAAAGTTATTTGTTGGTTGTAATTGCTTATTAGGAGGAAGACAAGTATTTGAACTAACAAGTTGTACGACTCGTGCATGCAAAGTCGAGGATAAAAGGATGTACATTCAATTAATCCATTTTAATTTGATTTTGGTTTATAAGAAAAAGATGAGACTTGAAACAATCAAGTTGTACAACTTGCATTTTGAGAACACAAAAATTATAATGGATGTACATCTATTTAACCGATTTTTTATTATTTACTCTTTGGATGACTATTAATTTATTAAAAGACAAGACTTAGGACAACTAAGTTGTTTTCGGGAAGGAAGTCGAGAGTTAGAATGCGAAAGTCGTACTACTCGTACCACTTGTGTCCAAACCCTTGAGGATAAAAGGATGTACATCCTATTAATCCATTTTTAGTTCAAGTTTGTTTATGAGGTTCAAAACGACCGAGTTGTACAACTTGTGTCTTGAACTATCGACGATTAAAATAGATGTAATCTATTTAATCAACTTTCATACGATTGGGTTGTTAAAGCGAGACTTGGAATGACTAGATCACATTCAGGAAGGAAAATGAGCATTCAAACCAATAAGTCGTATGACTTGTGTCCGAGCACTCGAGGGTTAAGATGACGTACACCTAATTAATAATTTTTGTATTATGAAAAAAATGAGATTCAAAACGACACATAATTTATGTCTTGAAAGCTTGACGATTAAGTTAAATATACATCTATTTAACCGCTTTTCTTAGTAATATATTGGAAAAGAGAACAAAATGATCTTTTTTTAAATTTAATTATCAGATTGTCTAAAATTCAAATTTCTTAAATGAAATGAGACACAAGATAACTAATTGTTTTTTGAATTTTAACAACTAAATTTAACATTATATATAAATATATACATATCACATATAATAATAAATAAATAAATAAACTGATATAAAAAATTTCTTAATTTTATATTATAAAAATACTTTTTGATTTCTAATTTTTAAGTTAGTATTTATAAAATAAAGTATTTGTTTTAATATAAAGTATAATAATATAAAAAATATGGAACGAACATTACAGTATGCATTAGTAATTTAAAAGTAATAATACCATACATATGCCAACTGTCACCGGATTTCAGTGTTTCTCTTTTGAGTTTTTTTATTTATAAAAGGTTGTTTTAATGGCATTGATGGGTGGTGATGTTTGTGATTTGTATTGAAGATGTTTATTAGGGTGGTTAGAGATTGTGATGATAAAAGTGGTTATTGTATTTTTTTTTGTTACATTTTCTTTGGGTTTGCTTTTTTATTTTCTATCTCCTTTCAAAATTTGAAATTTTGACAGTCCTGTCATATTTTTAGAAAAAATATACTGAAGTATCATTTATTTTTAAATATGTGTCAAATTACCGTCGTTTTAAAAAAATTGTTTTTGTTACAAAGCAACGGTCCATTACTTTGGCGGAAGTTTGTAAAAAATTTGGGAACGCCTATTGAAATGGACGGCAATATATTAAAATTAAAGGGATTGCCCATTGAAAGAGCAAACGTTTTTTTTTTCTGTTTTAAATTATAATTGAATTTAATTTTAATATAATATTAATCATTTTAATTAATTTAGTTGATTATTATTATTTATATTTAATATCTATTTAAATAAAAAATAAAAAATAATTAAAGTTATATTTAATTAATAAATAAAATATTATTGAAAGAAATATTTATTTATTTATGTAATAAAAAAGTACATTAAACCCTCATTTAGCCTTGATTTTGATTTGGTCGATGAAAGCGTTGGTGGATTTCTTATGCGGAAGCTTGTTCTATTCGGGTAGACCTTTTATGATTTTCATCAACATTTGTTGGTCGAGTAGAAGGCCCCACATCATTCCTAGGATCCATTAATTCATCGACCATTTCATCATTTAGTAAGTATATCGCCGTCGTACTACCATAACTTAATTTGTCTTTTTCGTTATTCTAGTTTGGTTGGGTAGTAGGTGGCATTGAGCTATGCATGTAGGGGACGTATGGTTGTTGGTCTTGGGATGGATTTTGGGTGAAGGTTTATGATTGGTAAAAAGGGATTTGTGGTTGGGGTGTTTGGTAGTTGTGTTCTTGTGGGGTGGGTTGTGAGAATGAGTATTAGTTATTGTGGGTGTTAGATGTTGTTTGTGGTTGGGTGTATGATGTTAAGGGGGTAAATTGAGGGTTTGTTAGTTGTGTTCTTATGGGGTAGGTTGTGAGAATGAGTATTAGTTATAGTGAATGTTGGATGGTGTTTGTGGTTGGGTGTATGATGTTAAGGGGGTAAGTTTTGGGTTTTGTTGTTGGGTGTTGTAAGGGTTTGGGTTAAATGATGGGTATTATTGATGACAGTGTTGACTTGGGGTAAAATGTTGTTGTGTTAGGTTGAAAGGTTGTTAGGTGTTACACGCAGGATGTTAGGTGTTACATGTAGGTTGTTGGGTGTAAGTGTTGGTTTATGGTCTAGTGTAGGGTTGTAAATGACTCGAGTCGAGTCAAACTCACATCAGTTCGGCTCAACTTGTTAAGAATTGGTTCAACTTAAATCTCGGTTCAAGTTTGGAACAGATTTTTTTAAGCTCAAGCTCAACTCGTTATAAGTTCACTGACAATTTAGTTCAACTCGTTAGGTTCATTTCGTTAGGTTGAGATCACTTGCTTCACGAACTTAAAAGTCATTTTTAAGTATATTATATATATATATATATATATATATATATATATATATATATATATATATATATATATATATATATATTTGATATTTTAAATTAATATATATTTTTAAAAAAATATATTGAAATAAAATAAAAGTTATCAGATTGGAAGTTAACTTTGTCTAAAAAATCTACTAATTTAAAAATTACACAACTTTCAAGAGATACATTTGAAAGTCTAATTCAAAAACTACTCAATTGGCGTTTAAATTTGTCTCAAAAATTCATAAATTCATCTAAATATTTAGATACCTTACAAATTTAATGAAGTAGTCCATCAAAATTTATTAGAAATTGAGACATTTCCATCACAGAATAATTGCACCACTTGCAACATTCATTACACATGTTATTTTCGTGAATGCCATAATGCCTGCAACAAGGATGACTCTAAATGAAATTATCAGCTTTACTGTCATAACTAGTACGTAAGGGACAATATGGGGTTAAGATTTGAAGTAAATCTTTAAACATACTCTTAAAGATAATATAATCATTCTCATATATAATCGAGTTGACTCATGAACCTAACGTGTCAAACTATGTATAGTTCAAGCTCAACTCATTTAGTTAACGAACTTAGTTTTTTTTGCTCATATTCAGCTCATCTGATTCATGAACCTAGTTCAAAGATTTAATTATTGAACCGATTTCCAAACTATTTTCGAGTTGGTTCGGTTCATTGTCAACCCTAGTCTAGTGTGTTGGAAGTTTGAAGATATGGGTTGGTTACGAGGATCAACTAGTAATCTATTTTGTGATAGACACAAATTTAACACAGATCTATACCAATCCATGTATTCCCTACCTGGTTTACATTCATTTGGCATGATATCTCCTTGCAAGACAGTGTTGCGCCGATTTTTCCATTGATGACGCTCTTGTCTATAATGGTCTTTTCAATTTGGAAATTTCCATTGGTCTAATGTTTGAATTATGTGGTACTCCTCCATGGACCTAGGTGGACTCGAAATTTCTTGTTGAATCCCAAATTGGAGTTTAACCCTATATGAATGATGCATTTCAACAGTAGTGAAATAGATTAAAAGCGTTGTTGAACTCCACATGTCACTTTCAATTGGATCCTCATCTCCAAGTTCAAGATATGGCCTCAATAGAAACTGTTACGTAGTGGTAAAAAGGATTAGTTAAAAAAATTATAAATAAACTTTAAATATTAGTAGTATAAGTCTTGAAGATAATACATCATTTGCCTCGAAATGATCGAAGAATACCCGATATCCAAGGGCACAATGATGAGTTTTTTTTCGTAATTCATCCCATATGCGGACCACCTAAAAAATAAATAGTTATTAGAAAATACCTAGAAAATATATATCTAAAAAAATAATTTATTTTAGACGTACTTGGTCACATATAGAAACTGCAAGGATTGGGATTTGTTGGTGATAGTCTGACATTCTTGACGAACCCCAATCTTGAAGTAAAACTCCACATCCAACAAATTATGCACTTTTTTTAGCGCATCTACACAAATTTCTGTATAGATGCGCTAAATTAGCAGCGCCCCAACTATATCTACCGATTTTATTCATGTATGCTAATAATGGTAAAAACTGAAGATGTATAGTGTTACGATTAGTATCAGGAAATACTAAGTCGGAAAAAAACAATAAAATATACATTCCAGTTTTCCAAAGTTTTACATCGTCGGGGGAATTCTCATCTAATCTCAAAGAAATGTAAAGGCATCCCCAATAGTTTTACATTCGTCTCATATGCCACATTTGTGCGTCCAATTACTTCAAAACCATTCACACGTACACCGAACAACATGTGTACATCCTCCATAGTGATTGTGCATTCATCGGTTGGAAGATGAGATGTATGAGTTTCGGGTCTCCATCTTTCGCATAAGGCGAGAATACATTTTCTATCAACGCCATATGAAGTTATATTAATAGCATGACCAAAGCCTGCTTATATTAAATATGGACGAATCATCTCGTCGACCTCGACGTATGAATGTGAGCGTGGTATGGAATTTCTTTCATTCTAAAAAGAAAATAAAAGCAATACATTACATTAGAAAAATTGCACAATGGAGTGCAGTGTTAGAATTTGGCCAAACATTTACAGAAAATTGCATGAAGGCGATGAGAGAAGAAACAATAAAATCCAACACGCATCAAATAACCTCTTTTGACTACCAACATCACACTTTCAGTGTGAAGGAGACGATGGACCACGGTGAGGGGGAACCTATGGAACGTTACAAGGTCGACCTGTTAAATGGCTGGTGTGACTGCAGAAAGTTTCAAGCTTACCGCATTCCTTGTTCACATGTTATCGTTGCATGTTTCAGTGTACTCCAAGACGCATATGCTCACTTGTCCAACGTTTATAAGGTCGAAAACCTATTTGGGATGTACAACACAAGCTTTCCAATACTACCATACGAGGAAGATTGGCTTCTTTATGAAGGAGATCGAATTTGCCATAAATCAAGTATGGGGCGGAACAAGAAAGGTTGCCCAATAAGCACACGTATTAGAACATAAATGGACATGGCTGATAAGTTGGAGAGGAAATATGAATTGTGTCGTCTTCCTGGTCAACACCAAACTCGATGTTCCACTGTAGGAACTGGTAATAATTAAGTTTTTTTGTTGTGCAATATTAATTTCAGATTATCATCAACTGTTAATTAAGTATTTATGCCATCATTAAATGAAGTTTTCTTAATAAAAAGATCTTTCACATTTAATAATAGATAACAAGACAAACGACACTTAACACTGAAGATTATCATCTCAAAATATAACATAAACAACAAATAAAAACACTTCATACCACAACGTTTCTAAGAGATTACAACAATCAAAACAATATCATCACCTCCAGACATCAGAGCTTTGACATCACTGTTATCTTTAACTCACACCCACATACTTTGGACGTCATTGTTGTCTTCTGCAATAGAGATATACGAAACAAGTCGCTCAATACTTCTAATTTTCACCATCATTAATCTCTCTATATAACCAACGAATCACGTTCTTCTCTAGTTGCTCAAAACTTTGGATGTTCCAAAAAAACATCCTCATCGGAGGCTTGACACTCGAATAAATAACATGCATGTAATGGCGATTCATGTTATAACAAATGAACAAAGTTAAAAATTAGAAGAAACTAATAATGGATATGAAAAAAACTAATCTCATCACACATCTATTTATTTGCCATGTGACTTCGCCAAAACAATTGACAGATTCATTATAGAAAAACCAGTGCAACCACCTATTGCAATTTCGAATCTGTACTTAAATAACAAAAAAAATAAAAAGTAATCACATATTGTAGTTCCAGACTTGTACTTAAATAATTAAAAATAAAAAATAAATGTTTATTACAGTTCCGGATCTTAAATAATAAAAAATAAAAATCATTCGTCTATTGCAGTTCTGGAGTTATTTTTAAATAATAAAAAATAATTACGTAAATATAAATAAATTGAAATTATTTATCGTATAATATTTATTTTTAAATATATTATTTAATATATTATTTAAATATATTAAATAAAATACTTAAAATACATTTTTAAGGCTACCATCCATTCAATGTGCGGGTGTATCTTATTTTTCAAAGATTCCGCCAATTCATTGGGCGGGTGTTCTAAGGAAGATTTTTTTTTGAAAATATGGTAGTTTGGTATATAATATTGAAATGAATCATAGATTGGATGTACTTTTTCAATAAAGTGGTATATTGGTAAAAAAAATCTTAATATTTCTCTCTTGAAGAACTCTTTGTGGTTTTTTTACCGAGATAACCCAGTTTTTCGAAAAAATTCCCAAAATACCCCACGTTTCAAAAAAATTCCCAAACTACCCCACTTTTAGGAGGTGTCGCCAATTGGATTGGCGACTCCTCTTAAAACTTAAAGGGAGGCGCCAATTCAATTGGCGACTCCCTTAAAAAATCCTCAAATGGCAAAACCTCCAACATGAAAGTTGTATATCTTTTCAAGACGATGAATTTGGACATAAATTTTGCATCATTTGGATTTTTTATGAGAAAGTTATGGGCAGTTGAAGTTGGACTACTGAGTTTTTCAACTGTTATCTGACCTATAATGTTTTGCATTATCCCATGTGTTTCTTTTAGAATTATGAAATTGTGTCCAACATAACATTTGAAGTAGCATCTCAAATTTTACAATTCACTTGGTCCCACCTCAAAATAATTAAAAATGAGTGAGTTAGGTCCTTGCGAACTTGACCCAAAATTAGGGTTTCTGTCAAAACATGTGTATGTGAATTTTGCCAAAAGGGACCAACTTCAAGCCCTTCTGTTTGAATGATAAAACCCTCAAATGACAAAACCTTCAATATAAAAGTTGTACATCTTTTCAAGACAATGAATTTGGACTAAAATTTTGCATCATTTGCATTTTTTTTGAGAAAGGTATGGGCACCTGAACTTGGACTCTTTGACATTTCAATTGTTATGTGGCCTATAATGTTTTGTATTATGAAATGTGTTTATTTTTGAATTATGAAATTTTGTCCAACATAACAATTTAAGTAGACATCTCAAACTTTCCAATGCACTTTGTCCCACCTCAAAATCATAAAAAATGAGTGAGTTAGGTTCTTGGGTAGTTGACCCAAAATTAGGGTTTCAGTTAAAACATGTGTATGTGAATTTTGCCAAAATAGAGTTTAGACAAAGAAACCTAATGTTTGGAGTTTACACAAAGATAAATTTGATATAATACGACTTGATATTAATAAAATTTGGAGTTTACAGAAAGAATCCTAATGGTGATGATCGGGATCACCTAACCGACCTCCGGTCCCACATCCCCTAGCTACCCTAACCCTTGGCCCTAACCCACATTGACAATTCTGCACCGGTGTTTGTTCATCTGAGGGGCCAGGAGCGTCATTACCTCATACAGGAGAAGATCCGTTGAGGTATTCAGCCAAGTCAGCATAGTCTTCAGTATTCAATGATGGTGTAGCGACGTAGCTGAGCTCATGACCCATGCCAGAGAAGTTGGGATGTGGTTGACTCATGGATGGGCGACCGGGACGGTTGAAGGGAGACATGGGTGTGAATGATGCGTCTAGGAAAGGCTGGAAAGGTTTTTGGGGTGTTTGTAAGAGATATGGTTGTGGGATGTTTTGGTTTTGTGATGTTTGGGCTTCTTGGCTACGGTAGGAGGAGGGGCGGTTAGTGTTTTGGCTAAGGCGACTTTGGTAGGGTGATGGTGTGGGGGCGAAGCGATGTTCGGTCTGAGGTTGATGGTCCATTTGTTGGTGGTGGTATGGGGTATGTTCTTGGTATTGGGGTTGGGTGAATGGCATGTTTTGGTTGTATGTTTGTGTGTTTGTGGAACGGAAAAGTTTGACGGATAGGTGGTTGTGAGAAACAGGGATGAGAATGTTGTTGGGGGTTAGATGTTGATCCTTCTTGTGTGTAACTTGTCTGGCGTGGGTCGTAGAGGTACATATCATCGGCGATGAATTGAAAACCAACCGATCTGTACCAAGCCATATAAGTACGACTTGGTTTTACCTCATTTGGCATGACTGCGTCAGTTAAGACATGGTCATGACGGTGCTTCCACTTGCGACACTCTGATCTTGCGAAGGTTTGCCAAGGGTTGAAGTTCCATTGGTCGTTCACTTTACGCATATGCCATTCTCCTAGACTAGCTGGGGGATCTGGGATATTCTGGACCATACCGAACTGCAGCTTCACACGATCGGTGTTGTGCATCTCCACAGTTGTGAACCGTATTATCGGTGTGCATGCTGTCCATACAGCTGCGTCTTCTGCGTTGACCTCATGCTCATGATCCAGATTAAGGTATGGACGCCAAATGAACTGAAATGTTAAAGAAGATAGGATTATAATGAATGTAGAAAAAGTTAACATAATATGACGAAATAATGAAGTTATTTTGCTTATGTCTGTCGGTCGAAGGTGATCCAACAGGTTGCGATACTGAGTAATACAGTGTCTCGGACATCTGCTGTAACTCATACCACGTGCCGACCATCTACACCAAAAAGTTAAACAAAATTAGTTTGAGGTAATAAACTTTAAGGAAGTAAGTAAAGATATAGTAATTTAAACAACTTACTTTTTTGCATATGGAAAAGTGAAAGGGTTGTTATTGACCGGTGCTAGAGACGGTAGTCTTGACCAACCTCATGCTTGTAGCAACACAGCACATCCAGAAAATGTAGATGTGTCTTTGTGGGAATTTTTACACAACGAACTATAGAGATAGGCTAGACAAGCGGATCCCCAACTGTAACTACCTATTCTATCTACATGTCTAAGTAGAGGTAAGTACATAATATGCATGCTAGAACCACTACCTTCGGGAAATAAAAAGGATCCTAATAACAGCATAATGTAACACTTAGTTTTTATTATTCGAGCATCTTCGGTAGAATGCTCATCTAAATATAAACTATTATAATATGACTTTAGGCGTGAGAGTAGTATACCTTGACCTCTAGCATTATCATCTAACAAATCAGTTTCTAAAAGCTCCATGCAAATTGAATTTGCATAGTTGGTCTTACCATTAACAGCTTTGCCTTCAATTCGTAGTCCTAAAAGCATGTAGACGTCTTCCAACGTCACGGTACACTCACCGGTTGGAAACCAAAATGTGTGTGTCTCTGGCCTCCATCTTTCGCATAAGGCTAGAATAAACTTGTTATCTATAGACCAAGACATAATCTTGCTAATATGACCAAAACCGGCGAGTTCAACATAAGGTTGAATCATCGGGTCCATTGGGACAAATTCGTAGCTTCAATGTCCGACACATCATCTCAGAACTAGCTAGCATGTGAGACACTGATACCATCTATTTAAGTGTCTTACTATCAACATCCAAGACACTTCACTCACATTCATTTGCACTTGCAAAATAGTTTTCATCTCCAAAATGTCATCTTCATCATTATACAGTGTCAACGTTCACTGCAACGGTGAAACTTTTGAGTCTGAGCTTCATGGTTTTTGTTTTCGAAACACTGATACCATTAGAATACAATCCTTTATAGGATCAGGTATTGTCTCAAAGATCACATATCAAAATCCAATATTTTTTGAGAATGGTCAATGCAAGTTTTTCCCCCTTAAGGTACGAGACGATGAAGATGTTGAAAACATGTTTCTTAGTCATGAACATTCAGGCATGGATTGTATCGAGTTGTACATTACTCTACAACCATGTATACCGTCTCAACAGTCTCAACTAACCGATCAGGATGCAGCTGGTGAAGATGCTGCAGATGATGCACAATGGTCAGATAAACTCAACCCAGAAGCAGAAGTAGAAGTCGACGTTGTTGATGAAGAAGAAGAGGAGACCGAGATACAGGTTGATCACATGCTGAACAACGACGATGAAGATGATGCTCAACCACCACCAATACCTCCTAGTCATGCCTACAATCCTCCTCAACATATGACAAATATGGATCTTCACGACGATGAAACATCCGACAGTGTCTTCTATAATCCGTATCCGAGACCAGTAGGCGAATTAAAGGTGGGAGACATGTTTCGTACAAAAGAAGAATGTGTCTTGGCAATCAAAAAATTCCACATGAACAACTTTGCTGACTTTACAGTGAAACGCACTGATTCTAGAAGGTATGTTATCGAATGTCGTAACATGCTTTGTAAGTTTCGTTTGGCTGCATCTTACAAGAAGAAAAATGACTCTTGGGAGATCGCTTCAATAGACCCACCGCACAGTTGCGTTGCAACTAACGTTGAACAAGATCACCGTAAACTAAGCACAACTTTGATATGTCAAGACATTCTGCCATTGGTAAATAAAGACCCATCAGTGAAGGTGAGTATAATTATATCCCATATCCGAACAACATATAATTATACTCCATCTTACAAGAAAGCATGGATTGCGAGGACAAAGGTTGTTGAACAGGTTTTCGGCAACTGAGAGGATTCATTCAAGGAATTACCACGGTTTTTATGGGAACTAAAAACTTATGTCCCAGGAACTGTGGCAATTATGAAGACAGTGCCAACAATGATGCCAGACGGAACCTGTGCTACAGGTAATAGAATATTTCACCGTCTCTTTTGGGCATTTGACCCGTGCATCAAAGGTTTCGCTTTCTGCAAACCTCTCTTACAAATTGATGGCACTTGGTTATACGGAAAATACAAGGGTACTTTGCTCATGGCGGTTGCACAAGACGGTAACAACAATGTATTTCCCATTGCCTTTGCTCTTGTTGAAGGTGAAACGGCTGGTGGATGGGGTTTCTTTCTTCGACATCTCAGAACGCATGTCGCTCCACAAGCCAATCTATGTTTGATTTCTGATAGACATGCTGCCATTAAAAGTGCCTACAACAACCATGACAACGGATGGCATGATCCTCCTTCTACACATGTCTACTGTATCAGACACATTGCACAAAACTTCATGCGTGCTATAAAAGATAAGAATCTTCGCAAGAAGGTGGTGAATGTTGGGTATGCTTTAACTCAACCGTCATTTCAATATTATCGTGATGAAATTCGACTGTCTAATGAAGACGCGGGGAGATGGATAAATAACATACCAGTAGAGCAGTGGACAAGAGCATTTGACGGTGGTTGTCGATGGGGCCACATGACAACAAACATTGTGGAATGCATGAACGGGGTTTTCAAAGGAATTCGAAATCTGCCGATAACCGCCTTGGTAAGATCAACCTATTATAGGTTGGCTTCTATGTTCGCAACCAGAGGTGAAAGATGGAGTGCAGTGTTAATGTCCAGACAAGTATTCAGTGAGTGTTGCATGAAGGTCATGAAAGAGGAGAGCATCAAAGCTACGACACACGCTGTAACAGTGTTTAACCGTCATAGACAAAATTTCAGTGTCCAGGAAACAATGGGCAACAATGAGGGGAGACCAAATTTAGCCTACGCTGTTAGACTACACAGAAGTTGGTGCGATTGTGGAAAATTTCAGGCCTTCCGCATACCTTGCTCCCATGTCATTGCAGCATGCGCTTATACTCGTCAAGACGCTTACACCCATTTATCTGATGTGTACAAGGCCAACACCATCATGAATGTATATAGTCAAAGCTTTTCAGTACTACCAATGGAGGATTACTGGCCTACATATGAAGGAGATATTGTTTGGCACAATGAAGAGATGCGTAGAAAGAAGAAAGGAAGGCCAAACATCACACGTATCAGAACAGAGATGGATTCCACAGATAAAATGATAAGATTATGTAGTATCTATCGTCAACCAGGACACAACAAAAACAACTGTCCCAATCAAGGAAAATCATCTAGATCTTAAGCTTTTTGTAACATTGTATCTAGATCTTAAGCTTTTTGTAACATTGTATTTCTGTAACAATCAATCATTATATATCATTAAGTTCTTGTTACAACGAGTTTTATAATAAACATCAGTATAAAACATCTGAAAACATAAATAATTCTAACTGATTACAACAATCAAATTAATGTCGTCTCGACCGAACATCATTTCCCTAGCATCCTTATCAGTCTTCATTCGCACCCAACCAAAGATACTGTCAAGTCTCTCAATACTTCTGATTTTTTCCTCTTCTGGTATTTTCCCGTCTAACCATCGAACCAGCTCCCTCTTCAGTTGATCTAACGTGGTGATGTTCCAAAACAGCATCAGCAATTGAGGTTTGTCTCTCGCATAAATCACCTTATCGTATCGGCGACGAACACCAAACATGATAGCCAAATGATTATATGAGTTGTGGAACAATTGGTCACACAACGCATCTATTTATAAGACAAAAAAGGCATTTTATGAGGGAGTCTCCAATTGAGTTGGCGCCTCCATTCAAGTTTTAACAACAGTCGCCATATGAACAACTTTCATGTTCATCAAAAATCCATTTGAAACTTGGAAGCTCATCATTCATTTCAAAACATTATAGGTCATTTTGACAGAAACCCTAATTTTGGGTCAAGTTCGCAGGGACCTAACTCACTCATTTTTAATTATTTTGAGGTGGGACCAAGTGCATTGCAAAATTTGAGATGTCTACTTCAAATGTTATGTTAGACAAAATTTCATATTTCTAAAAGAAACACATGCGATAATGCAAGACATTATAGGTCAGATAACAGTTGAAAAACTCCGAAGTCCAACTTCAACTGCCCATAACGTTCTCATAAAAAATCCAAATGATGCAAAATTTATGTTCAAATTCATTGTCTTGAAAAGATCTACAACTTTCATGTTGGAGGTTTTGCCATTTGAGGCTTTTTAAGGGTGTCGCCAATTGAATTGGCGACTCCTCTTAAAAATTACACATAGGCGCCAATTGGATTGGCTAGGGCAGGTGCCCTAGCCAATCCAATTGGCGCCTCCTTGCAATTTTTAAGATGAGTCGCCAATTCATTTGGCGCCTCCTCCTAAAAGTGGGGTAGATTGGGAATTTTGCTGAAAACTAGGGTATTTTGGAATTTTTTTGGAAAAACAGGGTTATCTTGGTAAAAAAACCACTCTTTGTTACTATTTATATCAGAAAAAATTAGGATGTATCCAAAAGAAGCCAAATTCTGTGTAGTGGAGAAGAGTAGTGGTATGGTGGAGAAGAGGCAAAGCAGGTTGAAGTGTTGCTCTGAAATATAGATGTTGTGATCAACGATGCAGCTTGAAACACACAAATAAAAATGAGAAAAAGTGAAGTAGAAAGAGGAAAAAAGATGGATACTAAAGATGAAATTCTATACTTTTCTATAGTAAATACTATTTTGTATTATTTTTTGTTTGCTTTGCGAAACTTGTAAAAGACTGAAAAATAGGTTAATGCTATAATAATAAAATTATTATTTTATGTTTTTTTATTTAAAAATAAATAGATTTTTGTTGCATTTTTTAATTTTAAAAGGAAAATAATAATGATGAAAAATGCAATAATATAAAACAAAATATTCAAATGATTTTTAGGATTTTTTTTTATTATAGTACTATAGAGCTCGAGATCAATAAGTTAATGAAAATAAATACAAAAGTGAGGGGAATAGGTCAAGACCTTAAGGATTAACTGCATCTAAGATTAAATAAGCCTCGCAAGTTTTCATTGTAGGCCACCAAGTATAATTTTTAGATGTTAGGCCTAAACTAGCTAAGATATATGCACATTGATTAGCCAAAAAATAATTTGAGTTGTATCAAGAAGACAATTGTTCTTCTTATTCCCTACCTTCTAAGGAACCAAAGATCATTTAGTAAAAGAGTTTATCACAAGTCTAAAAATCAGTTTAAAAAAAAAACAAGGCCAATTATTGGAGATAACATGTTCCATCATTAGAATGGAACCCATGATCTAAGCAAAGAAAAAATTACCAAGACAAAAGTAGCAAGCAAAGCTACCAAAATGTTTGTCCCGTCGAGAAAAATATCTGAATGCATCACACGCTCGAAGATACAACAAAGTCTCCATCGAACTTTATTCATTCTCGAAGGAAAGGGAAACTATCGATAAAATCCAAGGGAATGATAAATAAGGTAAGGAAGTTGGTTATGCAAGGGGAAAGTATTAGCACCCCTCACATCTGTTATACTCAACGAGAATCATTTTGTTTGCTCTTTGTGCAAATGAGTGTTATTATCTAAATGTTACTTGCGATAGGTAAAGAGGAATAAATAAGTTTATTAATTAGTGTGTTAGCCAAGATTTCAAAATCCTGTGTCTACGTATTCTCATAGTGCAATGAGAAAATCAGAGCTCCGTAGTTTGTGGTGTAAAATGAGTGTTTGTTGATTGTTTTTATTGAACAATGTTAACGTTCGCGTCCTAGCAGTTAAACGTTACTTGTATGCTTGTGAATGGGAGACTTAAGCGTTGTTTGTATTGCGGTAGAGTGGAAATAACATGTCCTTTGTGAAAAAGGTTTTGAATTCCCTAAGGCGGAAGATTGAATTTGATGGGTTGTGATTGATTTTAGACTTTGAAAAGATCGTCTTGATTTGAATTGCACTAAAGGCTATGAACGAAGGCGGATACTTTGAATAACTGGGACCTGTCATACCCCAATTTTGTCCGGCCATTTGTGGTTTACCCATGAGATCTCTTTGTTTCAAAGGCCCATTTGCATAAGTATGTTCATAATCTAAAATGTGGTTTGAATCTTTTTACATTACTAATCCAAAACCTATTTTTTTTATTAGTAAGTATTAAGAGCCATGTTATTATTTCTATGATCACTATTTACTAGTCCATTTACACATCCCAAATATTTATGCCAAGTTCTAAGTTCTTCATAGGTTCCCAAATTAAATTTGCATTTTTTTGAGGCATGTATGTGTTGTTTTTTTAAATTAAAAGTCCCATATCTAGATTTTTGTGTTTAAATTAGAATATGTGTTCTTTTTTTAAATTAAAAGTCCCATATTTAGATTTTTGTGTTTAAATTAGAATATGTGTTGTTTTTTAAATTAAAAGTTGCATATTTAGATTTTTTGTGTTTAAATTAGAATATGTGTTATTTTTTTTTAAATTACAAGTTCCATATTTAGATATTTTGTGTTTAAATTAGAATATGTGTTGTTTTTAAAATTAAAAGTTCCATGTTTAGATTTTTGTGTTTAAATTAGAATATGTGTTATTTTTTTAAAATTAAAAGTTTCATATTTAGATTTTTGTGTTTAAATTAGAATATGTGTTGTTTTTTAAATTAAAAGTCCCATATTTAGATTTTTGTGTTAAAATTAGAATATGTGTTGTTTTTTAAATTAAAAGTTTCATATTTAAATTTTTTGTGTTTAAATTAGAATATGTGTTGTTTTTTAAAATTAAAAGTTCCATATTTAGATTTTTGTGTTTAAGATAGAATTGTGTTGCTTTTTAAATTAAATCACTATATTTGGTTTCTCTGTACTTAAGTTAAAAGTGTGTTGTTTTTAAAAGTTGAAATTGCATTGGCATGCCTCATGTTAAATTTCTGGTCATAGTTAGATTTTGATTAAATGATAACATGCTAGAAACATTTTTGGTTGGATGTTCATGGTGGCCCAAGTAGGTTGTCAATTGAAATAAGATGACAAAATTCAAAATACTCTAATTGATTAGCATAAATAAATATTGAGTTAAGTTTTGAAAGCTTAAAAGGTTGAATACATAGTTATTAATGGCTATTAGATTTAATTCAATAAGTTACAAATAAGTCCAAATACACATTTTGTCTTAAAAAAACTAAACTAAGTAATTACATTTTAATTAAGTGGAAATTTGCTGCAAATGGAAACAAATCCTAAAGACTAAAGCCAGGTAATCAAGTTGAAAACCCATTGGACTTGGGCGCGCCTCCAAGTGTGCCTTCCATTCCATCAAGTCATTTCAGACCTGTAACCTGCAAAGAAAAAATAGCTTAAATAAAAAGCACTTTTTAAAAAGCACTTAAAGAACTAAAAAACAACTAATTAAATTACTAAGTTCAAAGCTTTACACAACAGGTTAACATGAATACTCAAAAAAGCATTGTTGACATTAGCTTATAATAGAACAAATCCACATAAATTAAATCCCACATAATCTGGGATGGGAAAATCGAAAAAGGAAGGAGTTCTTTTTTAAAACTTAAAAATTCTTCATAAAGATGGATGAGGAGACAACAGCAAAAATAGAGAAATTTTTTCTAAAAAACCTAAGGAACCCACACGAACACAGATCCATTTTTAAAAAAAAAAAACTAAAAGTTAACAGCAACACAGTAACATTTTCTCAAAACCCTAAACAAGAACAGAGCAATTTTTTTAAACAGCAAGAACACACAACAAAGATTTTTTCAAAAAACCTAAAGAACACAACAGCAAGAACACACCAAGAGATTATTTCGCAAAATCCTAAACAAGAACAGCAACAACAGAGCAAAATTTCTAAAAAAACCCTAAAAACGAAAATAGAAGAAAAAAGCTTATCTGGAGACGGGAGAGAGAAGGCATCATCGCCGGCAACTTCATCCTCTTCTCCTTCCAACAAATCGTTCTTCTACCTCCTTCGTTGTGGTAAGTAGGACGAATCCTCCTTCTTTTTTTCTTAAATCGCATGCAAAAGCTCTGAGTTTGGTTTGAGGGATTTCGGAGTTCGGATTCGAACTAGGAAGGTGGTAGGTGGTATTTTGTTTAGGTAGGGCGACCGGAGAAGAAGGGGGGTGTAGCACCTCAAATTTGCACCTATCATTGTACATACCATCTCATATTAGGTCATAGCATATCATGATACATTGCATAGCATTTGCATTGTTCCTCAGTTGCCTCAAGAGCAAGCAAGCAAGAATTAGGTCAAACTGATCAGGAGATCAGTCCACCAATCAAGCAAGGGTGTTTCTCAAGGATTAAAGTCCTAGGGTTTGTCCAACAAGTTCGCATGACTTGGAGGTCTATTTGAAGTGTTCAAGTCAAGGGTTGAAGGCTCAGATGTCATCAGTCAATGCACAGCCAAGCAAAAACCCTAGAAAGCCAATAATCAGTCAAAGCAATGGATGGTGGCCATTCTTGTGGAATTTGGGCACCATGGTCAATAATCAAGAGTTCATATGTTTTGGGACATCATCTGAAGTCAAGGTCTCAAGGAATTAGGGTTTGGAATTCATCAGAAGTGCACAGACAGTCCAAAACCCTAGAAAAGTCAAAGTTGGTCAACTGTGTTCGATTCTATGGTTTTGGTGGATGGAAATGGTTTGAGGGAGTTTATTCATGTCCTAATAAGCCTCATCTATCATGTCAAACCTCATCATGGAAGAAAATCAAGCCAATCAGAAAATTTTCCAGAAATAGCAAGTGGACCTGTAATTTCAACTGCCAAAAATGGAAACTTCTTGATCTTAAACTTACATCATGATACAAGCTCCAAATGAATTTTTGCCCAACATGAAAGTTGAAGATCTTGTTCTCCCATTTTCAAAAAGTCCAAGAACTCCCAAATCCCATGTGTGGTTGTCAAGATATGATCAAATCATTTTCACCAATTTTTGAACTTCAACAAGCCATATCTCTCAAACCATAAGGCCAAATTTGGTGGGGTTTTTTCCTACAAACCACATTTTTCATCCTCTTTCCAAAAATATAAATTTCATGACCTAAAACCTTACCAATCAAAATGGCATTTTTGGACCTTTTTCATTTAAAATCAAAGTTTGACCAAACTTTGACTTTTTGATTTATGGACTTTTTGAACAATTGACCAATTGGGAAATGTTCTACACATCATTTGTGACTTGTTCCAATTCCAAAACCATGTTCATACCACCCTTACATCATAATTTTGGCAAAAGTGCACAATTTGTTAGTTTTGCAAATGAGAGCATAAGAGAGTACAACAAGGACAGTCAACCTTCAGCAACATAAAACAGCCTTTGCAAATGTCTGCTAGCAGTCTATGCCCAGCCCACTCGACCACAAACATACCCCCATTTTCCACTTTGTCCAAAATTAGCAAAAATGGCAATTGGTTTTCATTAAGCTAAATCAACTTAGCATTTATTTTAGTAATGTTAAACAAGTGATATAAAGGTCATTTGCTGTCAATTCCACAACCCTAGAAAACTGACTGCAGCCAAAAGCATAACAGAAAATACTCTGCTCTCATTTTCTTCCATTTTCTGCTCGATTTGGATGCTTGTTGCTGAATCCTTAAACCTTGGAGCTTCTTCTGTTTCTCTTCATCATTCCATCACATTGTAAGCATTTGTATCAGGCTGCAACACCAAAACAGCATTGCATTTTGCTTCTGCTCTTCACAGTGGTAAATTTTCAAATCCTTCATTTTCCAAATCCATGCCATGCCTTGTGTTGTTCATGATTGATAAATAATAATGAGTGTATGTTGCTGTTTGTTTAAACCTAGCATAGTCCAGAAAATCTCATGAATATGCCTTGCTGTTGTTTATGATGAAAGCATGTAAATGCATGATACATACTGGTTGTTGCTGCATAAACCATACTGCTATGCTTGAACCCTATTTCTGTCCAGAAATTCCTCATGCTTATGTTGTCTTGCTGTTAGCTAGGGTTGATTGTTGATAAATGCTCATGGCCATGTTTCATTGTGGTTTTGTTATTCATGAGTTGATGATTGATGCTTGAATTTGAAGATGAATGCTGTTAGGTTTGAGAATCCTAAGTTCATTTCCAGAAATTTAAGGTTCTTGTATTTTGTTTGTTTGGTTGGTGATTGCATGAGTATCATCTGTTTCACCGTATGCTAGTTGGAGCTGGTTGAATTTTGATGAGGAACTTGGTTGATACACATGAACACCCTGCTGCTGTTATGATAATGCTGTTTGAAAATGAATGCTGTTGTGCTATCAACCATGCTGCTTGCTTGATGCTTGTTTTAATTGAGTTCATGATGAGGAACATGGATGATGAATATGAAGATGCTGTTACTACCCTGCTGTTATTTTGAATCTTATAACATCTGTCCTAAAAATCCATGAGATCATGAATGCTGTTGATTGCTTGATGAGTAAACATTGACAAATGCTATGCTGTTTGTGTATTTGCTGTTTGATTCTGTTTAGATGTTGGCTGAATTTGTTTGAAGTTTACCATGAACCATGCTAGTTAAATCCTGCTACTGTTATGCTTGAATCATGAGTATGCCCAGAATTTTCTCGTGATCCATGTCTTGCTTTGTTGTTGGTTGGTGCTACACATGAAAACCTTGCTGCAGTATTTGAAACTCTTTGAACATTTGTCATGAGATCCATGTGAAGCATTGTTGCATACTGTTGGTTGCTTGCTATGTGAATATTACCATGGCCATAATTAGTCGCTTCTGTTGGATTTCAATTGATAAATTGATGTTGCAAGTGCCCTACTGCTGTTTCAAACCTGTCATTTCCAGAACTTCCCTTTGATATGCTTGTTTTGGTTGTTGGTCGATATTGCTTAATGATGACAATGTTTCCTTGCCATGTTGGATGCTGTTGTTGTTTGTTGAATGAACATTACCATTGCCATGTTAGTTGTTGGTTTGCTGGAATTCCAACTGATAATGATTGATGAACACATGAAACCATTGCTGCTACACCATGCTGCTAAACCATACTGCAGTGTAAACCCTATCATTTCCAGAACTTCCCATGAATAGGTTTGAATGTGTTGGTTTACCATTGCTTTAATTGTATGAGAGTCAATACCATTGCCATATTGTGTCTTTCTTGCTGTTGGAATTTTGCTGTTGGGGTGAACAACATAAGCTTGACCTGCTGCTGCTACAACCAAGCACATAAATCTCAGTCATTTTCTAGATTCTTGTTGGTTGCTGTTGTTTGTTTTGATTGCATGAACCGTTACCCTTTGCTATGCTTTTGTTCATGGTCGAATCTTGCTTGAAGATGATGTTTACCTATGCTGTTTTACTATCTTAAACCATGCCTAGAAAATCCAGGAGAGCTATGTGGTATGCTGTTTGAATGCTTGCTAAATCCATGCTGTTGTGTGCTGTTGTTGGATTTCATTGTAATTGATTGCATGATGATGATTGAATGTGTACATGCTGCTTGTTTAAACCCTCCCCTGCCCAGAACATGAACCGTGTTTGGTTATTGCTATTGGTTTTTTATGTTGCATGAACCTTGCTGCTTTACTGCCATTTGGTTTGCCACGCTTTTGAATTTTGTTTTGGTATTGATTGCATGAAAATGAATGCATGATATTGCTGTTAAACCCTAAGCTGTATGAACCTTAAAGCCATTTCCAGAAAATATGAAGGTGATTGGTTGTTGTTGCTCTACACCCCGCATGCGCACTGTTCCATTAGAAATGAACCAATCACAACATTTCGTTGTGTAGATCAAAGCACTGCCGTTTTGTTAAGTAGAGAGTGTAATTACAAGAGTGCCATTCAGTTGACTTGTTGACCATCCATGCCATGTCTTTTGTTCATACTTCATTCCAATTATTTCCTCAACTTCATAAATTAATTTCTCATTCAAATTAAATCCAAAAATTATGATTCTTTTTCCACAATGTCCATGATTGAGTCTAGTTTATAATTATGATTTTTAATCATTTTTTCATTGACTGGATTTTTATTGACAATTGTTTTCCCAATATGTGTGCATAAATGATACATCTTACCATTTCAATTGTGAAATACTCTTGACATATCCATTGCCTTTGAAATTTTTTGTGATGAAACTAGACATGTTGAACTTTGTTTCCATATAGAGTTTGTGGATTTCCCATTTGTGGTTTGCTGTTTATGATTTTTTGAAGTCATGTGTTACATTTGTTGCTATACCATGATCATGCATTTTCCCCAATTTTGTTCACATGCTTCCTTGCATCCAATTGACCCCATTTTTTGCATGAATGATCCTTTGTATGTCTATTTCATGTATGAATTTTCTTGGAATTAATCTTGCTGTTTTCCATTTGATTGTGAATTTTCTTCCATGCTTGGTCATTTGTTGACCTTTTGTGCTATACATTGCCAAATCTTTTGTGAAATTCTCAAATCATATTGTATGACCATGAAATTTCATATGTGATAACTAGACATCTCAAGCTTTGCATTGGTGTTAATCTCATTCATTTCTCTTCTGTTTTCAAATTGATATGATTTTTTGAAGTTGACCCATGCTTGTTGACTTTCACCATGCTTACTTGAACTTGGTTTGACTTCATGATTTTACTTGACTGCCTTCCTCTCATCCAAATGCATTGAAATTTTACATGTATACCATGTTAGATGTTAGGATTGAGTGTGATTTATTTCATGATTTTTGAGATTGTTTGAGTTGACTTTTGAATGAAGTCTTTGCTGTTGACTTTTGTATGCTTCTCTTGCCATGCTTTGCATCCTTTTGCATATGAAATGACCATGATGCATGATATAATTATGAATCCAATTGAGAATGCTTCTTGAATGTTTAAACTTGGTTTGGGTTGACTTTTTCTTGCTGCCTTGACTTTTTCTTTCATCTTTGACCCTAGGCTAGTCCTAGTGGTCTTCTAAGCTTATGTTGAGTTCATCTGTTTCAGGTTGAGCACCAATGCCCCAAAGACCTTTCAATTTTGATTGAGTTGGTTTGTTTATCATGTGCTAACACTTGTTTTGTAGGTGACTCATATGCTTGAGTCTTTGTGCCTTACACAATTGGTCCCTCTGTGGTTGACTATTGGTTCATTTTCTTTTGATTTTGACTGTTGAACTGTTTGCTAATGAGTTTGACTTTTTCAGGTACTTTAGTTGCCTAAGTTCTTTGAACTTGCTTGCTTTGCTTTTTAGCATTTGCTTTGAGGTATAATTACTTCTTCTTCATGTAGTCTGGAGACCCGGTCTGTTATTTGACCGGGCAAACTGTCTGAAGTCCTCCTTAAGAGGCAATGCCTGTGTTTGTTTAAATTTGTCCTAAGCAGGAAAAGTCCTTCAAGTAAGGCAATTGGTGGAAGGTAGGGATAAGCAATCTATCCCCCACTATTCAGTGTGTCCTCTCTTTGCTCCCAGTACCTGGTTGAAGCATTGAGATAAATACCCAAGATCCGATCGAGTCAATAATGTGGAGAGAGTTCCTACTTTCTGAACTCCCACACTTTCTTTGATGCTCTCTCTGATTTGAGATAGAAGCAATGAGGCACACCCCTCATCTCCTTTTCATCTGCTTCACCTGAGCCCCTCAATGGCCAGGTTAAGAGCGACCTTCACCTATTACAGTGGACTTTCAAAGTCAAACCCTCTTGTGTGAGCCCCCTTTGTTTGGCTATAGAGTGTGCTGTTTGATATTCATTGATTGTTTGATTGCTTCATATGCACTTGCTTGCCTGTATGTTATGCATTTATCATCATCATCAATTGCCATTAGTGCATGATCATACCATTTGTCTGTGTGACTTTTGTTATTGTTGTTTGCCCATTGAGGACAATTGTAAGTCCCACAAGTTGGCATTTGTTCCTATGATATGGAAGTGAGTATAAGACCATCACATTGGCCACTCATTTTGTCTTTGCTTATTGCCTTGTTTGTTTGTATGTGAGGATACAATGGTAAGTCCCACAAGTTGGCAGTTGTTTTCCTAGGATCATACTGTGTGTTAGAGTAAGTCCCACAAGTTGGCATCTGACATCCCTGTTCTGCTTTGTTTGTTTGTATGTGAGGATACAATGGTAAGTCCCACAAGTTGGCAGTTGTTTTCCTAGGATCATACTGTGTGTTAGAGTAAGTCCCACAAGTTGGCATCTGACATCCCTGTTCTGCTTTCTTTGTTTGTGAGAGGATGCAATTGTAAGTCCCACAAGTTGGCATTTGCTTTCCTATGATCATGTGTGGAGTTAACCTAAGTCCCACAAGCTGGCAGTTGACTTCCATATTTCTTCATTGTTTTCTTTTTGAGGAGATTAGTGTAAGACCATTGAGTGGCCTCTGATATCCAGTTCTGTTTTAGGAGATTGGTGTAAACCCAGCTATTGGTATCCGATATCCGCTTTTGTTTGTGAGATTGGAGTAAGACCATTGAGTGGCATCCGGTATCATTTGTTTGTTTATTTTATCTTTACTTACTTTCCATTCCAAAGGACACCCTTGAATCATTTCTCATATGATCTCAAGAAGTGAACCTCCTAAGAAGTTTTACCTTCCATCATCATTCATTCATCCTCATTATGTCCTAGAACCTTTTCACACTTTGATCTTAAACTTGACATAGACATTGTGCAAACTTCTTCATGTTTTCAAACTAAAAACCTGGACTCAAGTCCTTGACTCTTTTTTGCAAACTCCATTTCATAATACTTCTTTTGAATTAATCTTAATCATACTTTGACTTCACTTTCATAATCACAATCAATTAACTTCACTCATTCACTTGTTTTGGCCATGTCCATTAATCTTTTCATGCATTAGCCGTAGGTTTCAATTATCATTGTGGTTGATGTAAACCTCACCTTATCTTTAGTGAGTCGACAGTAAGACTTCCGTACTGAAAATAGGGTTAACCCCTCTCGTATGTCGAAGCTATCCTCGCATGGTGGATGTTGGTTTTGGTCGAGTGTTCTCCCATTGATAATGAAAAGCCTCAGTGCTATTGTTTAATTGAATCCAACTCACTTTTGGAAATCTTTTAGCCGAACTACGGTGTTTTGATCCTTACCTTTGATGGAAGGTACGTAGGCAGCGGGTTCATCCGCTCAAACCCAATAAAAACTTGTATATTCTTTTCTCATCATCTCACTCCTGTTTGCACAATGCATATGTCTTAACAAATAACAATTTTTTACAACAAGTGTGAAAAGGGCTCCCTAGGAGTACCTAGGACGTAGTGGGTGCCTAACACCTTCCCATTGCGTAACTTACCCCTTACCCAGAATCTCTGATCTTTTATTAGTTTTCTACGTGTAAAACTTCTTAGGCTTTTGTTCGCTTTTTAGCCAATCCTTTGGATAAATAAAAGTGCGGTGGCGACTCGAAACTTCATTGTATGCTTTGCTTATGGTTTAATTGATAAATCATATGGCGACGAATACACCGCTACAGGGGGCTCCGCCGTGAGCCGCCGCCTTCGGCCATCTTCTCTGGGAGGAGAGAAATTTTAGGGTTTGCAGAGAGTTTGGAACGACTGGGAAATTGAAGAGAGAGAAAGACACTTGAAAAGTGATGTTTTCCTTTTCCTTTTTTTGGTTTTAAGGCTGACCCAGGCGGATTTTTCTTTGGGCTTTGTGATTCTGGCCCATCCGTTAATTCCTAGTAACATGCACCCCACCTTGCATTTTTTTAATCATAATTTTATTTAATTATTATCATTCTAATAATCAATCTAATACTTATTTCATTTTAATTAGTGGGTCCGGTCATTTAGTTATAAACTAATTTAATGAATGTGATGATTTTCTTTTATTAATTAACAAAAAAATCAAATTTAAACAGACCTAGGAAATTGAGTTAAATGTTTTCATTGCATATCATAAACCATGCCTTCCATTATCACATATTTTCTTTCACTTAATTAAGTTGATTAATCAATTGAGATTTTGCCTAATTAATTAATTACTATTAGCTAATTTTAATTAATATGATTATTTGGCTTAAATAAATAATTTTTGATAGTTAGTTTTAATTAAGTTAGTTAATCAATTGAGATTTTGCTTAATCAATTAATTACTATTAACTATTTTTAATTAGCATGATTATTCGGCTTAATTAAATAATTTTTGATAATTAGTTTTAATTAATTTAATTAATCAATTCAATCAAACTATAATTAATTAATTTGATTAATTAAATATTGATTGATTTATTTCGATCCAATTCATCATTGACTCAAAATGTCCAAACCAATTTAAAAAAAACAAAAAGTCAAACAATTCTCGATTCAAAGTCGAGCCCATTTTCAAAACACCTCTGTAAGTTGATCGCTTGTAAAAGCATCGCCATCAACCTCACATGACTTACTCTTGGGCTTTCTTATAATGAGACCTATTCGGTTTTAATTAATCGATTAAATGGATTATTCACCAAATAAATTCAATTCATTCACAAGAATGCAAATTTTAAAACCTCGATCCGACATCGAAAGTTAAATTAAAATACTTAATCACATCTAAATAACACATCATTTGAAAATGAAAAGGGGGATGGTTTTGAGTTTTCAACTCCTCTCCTCGATTATTTGAATACGAGTTCTCTTACTTGGTTAGTCAAATAATTGTTGTTCCTCTACAAACTTCCTAACCCGATTAAATCAAATTATTTTCATAATAAGCTAAATGAAAAGGGAGATGACTTTGAGTTTTCAACTTCTCTCCTCAATTGTTTGAATACGAGTTCTCTTACTCGATCAGTCGAACAATTGTCATTTTTACAAACATACAACTTAATCAAATCATTTTCATAACAAACTGTACGAAAAGGGAGATGGTCTTGAGTTTTCAATTCCTCTTCTCAAATGCTTGGATATGAGTTGTCTTACTCAGTCATTCAAGTACTCGTCGTTCATTCTAAAATACGTCAACCATATACAACCTTATTTTCATAAATATTCAGATGAAATAGAAAGCGGTCTAGAGTCTTCTATTCCTTTTCCCGATTATTAGGATACGAGTTCTCTTACTCGATTATCCAAGTATTCGTCATCCGTTCAAAACACTTTAACTATTATCAAATCCTTTCTATAATTAAGGATGAAAAAGAAAGTGGTCTAGAGTCTTCTACTCCCTTTCCCGACTGTTAGGATACGAGTTGTCTTACTCGACTATCCGAGTAATCGTCATCCAACCAAAAACATCTCAACCAATCAAAACGTCAAACATATTAATCCAACTTGTCACCCCCGTGTGACCAAAACTCTTTTCAAAAAAAAGGAACATTGTTAATCCTTTCTAATGCGCACAACAAACCAATGCTTAAGCCTCCGCCGAGAGTAGACAAGCTAACGTTTAGCCTTTAGAATGCGATCTACACAATTGTTCATTAAAAGACACCAACCCACCGTAGTTCCCCGAACTACGAATGCTCTGATTTCTTTATTATACCATAAGGATACGTAGGCAGGAGATTGTTATATCTTCGCGAGCACACTAATAAAAAACCACCCCTTTCCCTTTTTGAGGTTCTAATCCATTTCTATATTTTATAACCCAAAGATAACAAACAAACATAAATTAACACTCAAAACACAAATTAGAACTAAAAGGTTCCCGTTGAGTACAACGGACATGAGAGGTGTTAATACCTTCCTCTTGCGTAATCCACTCCTGAACCCGAATATGGTTGCGATGACCATTATTTTATTTCCTAAAGGTTTTATCGATATTTTCCTATTTCTTCATTGGGATAAATAAAGTTCGGTGGCGACTCTATTCTAACGTAATTTTTTCCGCGTCCATCGCGAGGAATCATATTTTTCGAGATGCGACAAATGGCGACTCTGCTGGGGACTAGCTCCAAGCAAGAGAGAGTGAAGCCTAATTTAGTTCAGTTGATGTATTGTGTGTTAATTTTATATGTTTATTATTTACTCTATTATTATTATGTTGTCATGATGATTGTATTGTGATTTATTGAATATGTCTTATTTGGGGCTCTGTGGTCGGTGATACTTTGTGAGATAGGCTCTCTACCCGAGTCTGAGAAAAACCATAAGCTTAAGTTGGTGGTTGCGTAGTGGGCACCCACAAGGAGTCTTCCTTGTTGGGAAGAAATGAAGACCCCTCCTAGAGGAGATTCTCTTGAAATATTATTGCCCGACGAGTTTTCGTCACGACGATAGTATTCTCAAGTTAGATCAATGACTCTAGGGACCTTTTAACCCATTATATCCGGTGGTTATGTAGTATTTACCTGAAAAGTCTCAGACTTGTTAGGTTAATACGAAATCCCCAATCAGATGAGATCCCTTGGGCGTATTATGACCTTACAGTGGTATTCCCAACCTCGATCTATGACTCTGAGAACCTTATTAGAACCTTGGATTCGAGAGTTGTGTAGTATGGGCCCACTAGGAGTTTTCCTCTTTGGGACCATACGAAGGCCTCACCCAGATGAAACTTTGTTTGGGGATGTTATTTGCAGATGAGTTTTCATCATGACAATAACTTTCTTAAATGTTGATTGATGACTTTGGGAACCTCTTACCTTTAGCATTCTACCAAAAGGGTTTTATTTAGTAACCAAGAATACCCACTCGCATGACCTGTATATCAACCTACATGTGACACGCATAATATCATTCATAGCATAGCATTCATATTATTTTATTTCCAAGGAATCTGAGTATCATGAGTTGCAGGAATTCAAGAAACATGGAATCAAGCAAAATAAAAATTTACTCCTTCAAGTTCAAGGATCCCGATCTGAAGAATTTACGTAACTTGGTCTCTCAGATGCACCTTGTATACAGAATCAACTTTGGAAAGAATTATGGCAATTTGCTCAACATCCTCAATCAACAAGTAGACCATACAACCTTGATCACTCTAGCCCAATTTTATGACTTACCTTTAAGATGCTTCACATTCCAAGACTTCCAGCTAGCACCAACGTTGGAAGAATTCGAGCATCTTGTTAGGATTCCTATGAAGGACAAGTCACTATTTGAAGGGACAGATGAATCTTTGCCCCTCGAGGTCATTGCTAATGCGCTTCACATGGATGAAAAGGAAGCAAAAGACAACTTAGAGACCAAAGGGAATACCAAAGGATTTTCACTAAGTTTTCTTTTGGAAAGAGCTCATACCCTGTTGAAGGCAGAAAGTTGGGATGCTTGTTACTCTGCTATTGCATTGGCTATCTATGGCATTGTCCTGTTCCCGAATATGGATGGTTTCGTAGACATGACTGCCATTTGTGTTTTCCTTACTGGGAACCCAGTACCCACTTTGTTAGCCGATGTCTATTATCACATAAGTCATAGGTATACTAAGAAGAAGGGATTGATTGCTTGTTGTGCTCCTTTATTGTATCAGTGGTTTCTAGAACATCTTCTGAAGACAGGTGCTTGGGTTGAACAAACAGATGTTAGTTGGCCTTAGAGTTTGGGATCACTCCGATCTGAAGATCTCTCTTGGTACTCCAAAGAATATATCAATGTAGACATCATATTCAGTTGTGGGAATTTCCCAAATCTACCGCTTATTGGAACTCAAGGATGTGTGAATGCTAATCCAGTTCTATCACTCAGACAACTTGGCTAACCAATGGAAGGCCCTCCAGAGGCAAATTTTTTGGAAGCTTTCTTGCTACTTGACTTTGGGGTTAAGAATCCTAGCTTATTCCAGCGAATCAAAGAAGCTTGGAAGAATATCAATCGAAAAGGGAAAGCTGAGTTAGGGAAAGCAAATGGGATTACAAAATAACCATATTTTCAGTGGGTAAAGGAAAGGGTGCAAATAATTAAAATGCCATTTGTCATTCGGACACCCATACCTCTTCCTGAACCTAAGATCACCCATGTCCCTATTGAAGAAATGGAGGAACTCAAGACCACCATGGCAAAGCTAGAAAAAGAGAATGAAGAGCTGCACACAAAACTCCAACAAACCATCAATGAGAAAAATAATATGAAGTGGGAGCTTGAGAGAAAAGAGGCACAACTTCAAGCCCACGTGGAAAAGTTCAACAAGGAGGAGCATAAGAGAAAGAAGATCAAAGTGGGATTAGAACAGGCTGATCATTGTTTGGATACTCTTAAGGGTCAACTACGACAAGCTCAGAAAGAATGTCAAGACAATGAGCGTTGGTGGCATCTAGCCACAAAGGAGAACAAGACAATAAGGGATACACTTGGGGCTCAGATAAAAGAACTCACCAATTTTGTTCGTCATGCAAAAGCTGAAATAGATCAGGAGCGCCGACTCAATAAAATAGCCATTGAAGCTTCTAGGGTGTCACCCATGATATGGGAAGAGAAGTGTCGAGAAGTAAGAGATGCCAGGGAGTCTGTCAGCTATTGGAAGAACCAACTAGAGTCATTACGCCAAGATAACTCCGTATGGTTGAAAGAGAGAGACTATGTGATCGAGCATTATGAATCCTTTAAGAAGACCATAGACTTCTTACAAGGAGATAGGGATAAGTTTCGTGAAAACTCGATGGGCTAGTAGGATTCTGTAATTGGGCAGCTAAAGAATTGCCATGGAGGTTGAGAGACGCAGTCGAAGAGTTGAAAGAAGATAACACCCCTCCAGCCATAATCAATTTCATTCTGCTCTGCAAAGGGTTGTTGAAGAGATTCAATGAGGAACTAGAAGAGCTTCAGGCCAGAAAGCCAGCTGTTTAATTTGCTTATGTCTTGTATTTTGTTTCTTTAACAAATGTACTTTTGAACTATGACCTTTTTGGACCTCTATGTTATGTATTGGATTTGCATCTTCATTACGCATCACACTTCATGAAAATAAAAAAAACTTACCCAACCTTTTTACCCTTTATCCAGCCACACTGACTAATCAACACCGGTACGAGACGCGAAGAAAATACAAGGTGACATTAGAACAAGTTGGGGCCAACCAGGTTACCATGAGGACAGACATCAATACGATCCAGGAGAAGATGGATAAGCTGTTGGAGACAATGCTTGCAATCGCTCAGAGAGAGAGGAGCGAGGAGGAAGAAGCTAAGGCAAGAAGGAATGATGGCGCACTAGGTCCGAATCCCCAAGACGAAAGTTACGTCCCCACCAAGAAGAGATTGGTTCAGATACCAGTAGGAGGCAAATGAGATGGAGACCGTGCAGAACCTTCTGACATGTCTACTCATCATGGATCCGAAATTGGAGATGACCAATATGATGCATTCTATATGCCTGATCAACCAAAGCCTAAGATACTTTCAGATCCCGCTGCAGATAGGCTCCGTGCCCTGGAAAAGAAAATCAAAGCCATAGAAGGAAACAACATCTTCGGTGCTTCTGCCATGAACATGCGTTTGATATCGAATTTAGTCATCCCGGCTAAATTTAAAACCCCTAATTTTGAGAAATACAAAGGACAAACTTGTCCAAGAAGTCACTTGGTGATATATTTCAGGAAAATGGCTGCTCATACCGAAAATGACACACTACTTGTACACTGTTTCCAAGACAGTTTGAGTGGAGCATCTCTGAGATGGTATATGAGTTTAGAACAGGGCCAAATTCAAAGTTGGGAGGATTTGGCTGACGCATTTCTCCATCAGTACAAGTACAACTTAGATATGGCACCCGACCGAATGCAGTTGCAAGGGATGGCTATGAAGGAGAGTGAGTCATTCAAAGAATAAGCCCATCGGTGGAGAGAATTGGCTACTCAGGTAGAGCCACCATTGTCTGAGAAAGAAATGACTGGGATATTTGTGGACACCTTGAAGGACCCATTCTTTGATCGATTAGTGAGTAGTGCAACATTTGACTTCGCACATCTCGTCACGATTGGAGACCGCATAGAGAAGGGGTTGAGGGATGGAAAGATTCCCGGAGCAGTGACATCATCTAGCGCACCAAAGAAATATTCTGGAGGCTTCCCAAGGAAAAGAGAAGGTGAAACAAACGCCATATCCATGAACTATAAAGGGAAGCAACAAGCTTCATATGGTCAAGTCGCCGCCGTGGTACCTATACCCTATCAACAGCCAATGCAGCAACAACAAATATTTCAACCGCAACACCAACAACATCATCACCAGCAAAATACCGCACCACCAAGACAGTTCAAGCCAAGACCCCCAAGAAGACAACTTGATCCTCTACCAGTACCTTATAGTTAGATATTCCCATATCTGCAGAAGGAGGGCCTTTTGACATTGAGGGAGTTAAAACCAACTGTTTTTCTGTATCCACCTGGATACGACGCTAATGCCCATTGTGAATTTCACATGGGAGCACCTGGTCATACTTTGGAAAACTGTTTCGCATTTCAGAATCGAGTACAAGACTTGATCGAAGCCAAGGCCGTTTCTTTCACTCCAAGACGCCCGAACGTGAACACCAACCCTATGCCGACGCATAAGGATGCTTCCGTCAGTGCCATTGAGGAGAGTGATCAAGGCAAATTGATTCATAAGGTTGAAGAGATTCAAACCCCTATCACCATGATAGGAGCACAATTGCTGAAGAGTGGTCTAATCCCGAAAGAGCTGGTTGAGGAAGAGAACAATGAAGAGTTGAGGAGTTTTATACAACAAATACTGGATCGAGGCGAGTTACAGATAACTTACCGTGTCAAGAGCAAGCACCAGGAAGAGATAGCCGTGGTAGATATCCCCTATGATGAGGTCAAAGTAGAAATACCCATAAGCCCGTTGGTGATAGATTTCCCAGCACCATTCGAATATAAAGATGAGAAGGCAGTCCCATGGATATATTAGCCCAAAGCTTTTAATCAGGGGCAGGAAGATAAACCTTTTATGATTAACGAACCAAATGTCACTTCAATTGTGGGGCCAGAAGAAATGACGCGCAGTGGCCGGGTGTTCGCACCAAGAACTGCTGATACTTTTGAAAGAACTAAATGGAAGGAGGCCGCTGTCCAGATCCCCATCCCTAATCAGGGGATGCAAGACATGCACCTGTCTCTTAAAGCGGCTGTCACTCGTGAGGAAGCTGAGGAGTTCTTAAGAATAATCAAGAAGAGCGATTACAAGGTGGTGGACCAGCTAAACCAAACACCTTCTAAAATTTCCATGTTATCTTTACTGCTCAACTTAGAAGTGCACAGGAATTCGCTGTTGAAAGTATTGAGCGCTGCTCATATCACAAAGGACATAACAATAGAACAGTTTGATAACGTGATAGCTTATGTGACTACTGGAAATTTCTTGGGTTTTAATGATGACGAACTACCGATTGAAGGAAAGAACCATAACAAGGCTCTTCACATCTCTTTGAAATGCATGGATACTATACTGTCAAGGGTGTTGGTAGACACAGGTTCCTCATTAAACGTCATGCCAAAGACAACTTTGATAAAACTGCTAGTGGAATGGATAAGTATGAAGCCCAACACCCTAATCGTAAAAGCATTTGATGGCTCAAGGCGAGCAGTGATAGGAGAGGTTGACTTACCAACCAAGATAGGTCCAACAATTTTTAATATTACATTCCAGGTCATGGATATACATCTTGGTTACAGTTGCCTACTTGGGAGACCCTGGATTCACTCCGTAGGTGCTGTCACCTCCACTCTACATCAAAAACTAAAATTCATTACAAATGACAAGATGATTTTGGTTGGAGGAGAAGAAGATATCTTGGTTAGTCACTTGACATCTTTCCGATATATTGAGGTGGATGGTGAAATCACTGAGACACCCTTCCAATCCTTGGAAGTAGTAAACATGATGGCCATTCAATAGACCTTGGAGGTCCCGAAATCCGGACCATCCATGGCCTCATGGCAAGGAGCTAAAGATGTTATGGAAAGTGAAGATGCATAAGATTTAAGCAAAATGGTGGAATTGAAAGAGAAACGAGACAAGTTTGGCTTGGGGTATGACCCATCATCGTACAAAGTCGGTAACCAATCTGACAAAGAGAAGATTCCTTAAGTGGAGAAAACATTCACCAGCGCTGACCACATCTTTGGCAAGCAGGTGGCAATGATCAGTGAAGAAGACCGCAAGGAGGGGGCGTCCAGCTGGATGCGTCAAGCCGCACCTAATGAAGAACTAACAAACTGGAAGGCTGTGGAAGTTCCCCAAATATTTCAAAAGTAATTTTATCATTTTTAGACAAAACCCTGTGCTCTGCCCAAGGCATAATGGCATGTTGTAGGGCCTCCTTTATCTTTTTCAAGAGTTTTTTATCATTAATGAAATGACGTTTTGCATTCAAATTTTTGTTCCTTTTCTTTCGTTTTTATCTATTTACAAAAATGGCAATCAATTTTATGCACGCACTTTCTAAATAAACTGCATAAATCATAACATGCAGAAACACCACCGAGACCATTGATAACGACACTGCTATGGTCCAATATGACTTTGATTGTCCAATCTACCAAGCTGAAGACGAAGTGGGGGAAGATTGCGAACTCCCTGAAGAGTTGGCCAGATTACTCAGACAAGAAGAAAAGGTCATTCAACCACACCAGGAGGACGTTGAAGTTATCAATATGGGAACAGAAGAAGATAAGAGAGAAGTAAGGGTAGGCGTCGCGCTTCAAGATACAGTGAAGACAAGACTGATAGAGCTCCTCCACGAATATGACGACGTGTTTGCTTGGTCATACCAAGACATGCTCGGATTAGACACTAACATCGTGACCCACAAGCTTCCCCTTAAAAAGGAATGCCCTGCTATCAAACAAAAGCTAAGAAGGACGCGACCTGATATGGCTCTCAAGATCAGAGAAGAGGTGAGAAAGCAGTTTGACGCTGGTTTCCTGGAAGTCGCTAAATACCCACAATGGGTTGCCAACATTGTACCGGTGCCGAAGAAAGATAGAAAAGTCCGCATGTGCGTAGACTACCGAGACTTAAACAGAGCTAGTCCCAAAGACGGTTTCCCATTACCTCACATTGATGTACTGGTGGATAACACAGCTCAGTTCTCCGTGTTTTCCTTCATGGATGGTTTCTCAGGATACAACCAAATTAAAATGGATCCCGAAGACATGGAGAAGACCACGTTCATTACTCCTTGGGGCACCTTTTGTTACAAAGTAATTCCGTTTGGTTTAAAAAATGTTGGGGCAACATATCAACGTGCCATGGTGACTCTCTTTCACGACATGATTCATGAAGAGATTGAGGTGTATGTCGATGACATGATTGCCAAATCCCAGACAGAAGAAGAGCACATCACTAACCTGGAGATCTCTTTGTTTCAAAGGCCCATTTGCATAAGTGTGTTCATAATCTAAAATGTGGTTTGAATCTTTTTACATTACTAATTCAAAACCTATTTTTTTATTAGTAAGTATTAAGAGCCATGTTATTATTTCTATGATCACTATTTACTAGTCCATTTACACATCCTAAATATTTATGCCAAGTTCTAAGTTCTTCATAGGTTCCCAAATTAAATTTTCATTTTTCTGAGGCATGTATGTGTTGTTTTTTTTAAATTAAAAGTCCCATATCTAGATTTTTGTGTTTAAATTAGAATATGTGTTTTTTTTTAAAATTAAAAGTCCCATATTTAGATTTTTGTGTTTAAATTAGAATATGTGTTGTTTTTTAAATTAAAAGTTTCATATTTGGATTTTTGTGTTTAAATTAGAATATGTGTTGTTTTTTAAAATTAAAAGTTCCATATTTAGATCTTTTGTGTTTAAATTAGAATATGTGTTGTTTTTAAAATTAAAAGTTCCATGTTTAGATTTTTGTGTTTAAATTAGAATATGTGTTATTTTTTTAAAATTAAAAGTTCCATATTTAGATTTTTGTGTTTAAATTAGAATATGTGTTGTTTTTTAAATTAAAAGTCCCATATTTAGATTTTTGTGTTTAAATTAGAATATGTGTTGTTTTTTAAATTAAAAGTTCCATATTTAGATTTTTTGTGTTTAAATTAGAATATGTGTTGTTTTTTAAAATTAAAAGTTCCATATTTAGATTTTTGTGTTTAAGATAGAATTGTGTTGCTTTTTAAATTAAATCACTATATTTGGTTTCTCTGTACTTAAGTTAAAAAAAGTGTGTTGTTTTTAAAAGTTGAAATTGTATTGGCATGCCTCATGTTAAATTTCTGGTCATAGTTAGATTTTGATTAAATGATAACATGCTAGAAACATTTTTGGTTGGATGTTCATGGTGGCCCAAGTAGGTTGCCAATTGAAATAAGATGACAAAATTCAAAATACTCTAATTGATTAGCATAAATAAATATTGAGTTAAGTTTTGAAAGCTTAAAAGGTTGAATACATAGTTATTAATGGCTATTAGATTTAATTCAATAAGTTACAGATAAGTCCAAATACACATTTTGTCTTAAAAAAACTAAACTATGTAATTACATTTTAATTAAGTGGAAATTTGCTGCAAATGGAAACAAATCCTAAAGACTAAAGCCAGGTAATCAAGTTGAAAACCCATTGAACTTGGGCGCGCCTCCAAGTGTGCTTTTCTTACAGCCACCTTCCATTCCATCAAGTCATTTCAGACCTGTAACCTGCAAAGAAAAAATAGCTTAAATAAAAAACACTTTTTAAAAAGCACTTAAAGAACTAAAAAACAACTAATTAAATTACTAAGTTCAAAGCTTTACACAACAGGTTAACATGAATACTCAAAAAAGCATTGTTGACATTAGCTTATAACAGAACAAATCCACAGAAATTAAATCACCCATAATTTGGGATGGGAAAATCGAAAAAGGAAGGAGTTCTTTTTTAAAACTTAAAAATTCTTCATAAAGATGGATGAGGAGACAACAGCAAAAACAGAGAAATTTTTTCTAAAAAACCTAAGGAACCCACACGAACACAGATCCATTTTTTCAAAAAAAAACCTAAAAGTTAACAAGAACACAGTAACATTTTCTCAAAACCCTAAACAAGAACAGAGCAATTTTTTTAAACAGCAAGAACACACAACAAAGATTTTTTCAAAAAACCTAAAGAACACAACAGCAAGAACACACCAAGAGATTATTTCGCAAAATCCTAAACAAGAACAGCAACAACAGAGCAAAATTTCTAAAAAAACCCTAAAAACGAAAATAGAAGAAAAAAGCTTATCTGGAGACGGGAGAGAGAAGGCATCATCGCCGGTAACTTCATCCTCTTCTCCTTCCAACAAATCGTTCTTCTACCTCCTTCGTCGTGGTAAGTAGGACGAATCCTCCTTCTTTTTTTCTTAAATCGCATGCAAAAGCTCTGAGTTTGGTTTGAGGGATTTCGGAGTTCGGATTCGAACTAGGAAGGTTGTAGGTGGTAGTTTGTTTAGGTAGGGCGACCGGAGAAGAAGGGGGGCTCCGCCGTGAGCCGCCGCCTTCGGCCATCTTCTCTGGGAGGAGAGAAATTTTAGGGTTTGCAGAGAGTTTGGAACGACTGGGAAATTGAAGAGAGAGAAAGACACTTGAAAAGTGATGTTTTCCTTTTCCTTTTTTTGGTTTTAAGGCTGACCCAGGCGGATTTTTCTTTGGGCTTTGTGATTCTGGCCCATCCGTTAATTCCTAGTAACATGCACCCCACCTTGCATTTTTTTAATCATAATTTTATTTAATTATTATCATTCTAATAATCAATCTAATACTTATTTCATTTTAATTAGTGGGTCCGGTCATTTAGTTATAAACTAATTTAATGAATGTGATGATTTTCTTTTATTAATTAACAAAAAAATCAAATTTAAACAGACCTAGGAAATTGAGTTAAATGTTTTCATTGCATATCATAAACCATGCCTTCCATTATCACATATTTTCTTTCACTTAATTAAGTTGATTAATTAATTGAGATTTTGCCTAATTAATTAATTACTATTAGCTAATTTTAATTAATATGATTATTTGGCTTAAATAAATAATTTTTGATAGTTAGTTTTAATTAAGTTAGTTAATCAATTGAGATTTTGCTTAATCGATTAATTACTATTAACTATTTTTAATTAGCATGATTATTCGGCTTAATTAAATAATTTTTGATAATTAGTTTTAATTAATTTAATTAATCAATTCAATCAAACTGTAATTAATTAATTTGATTAATTAAATATTGATTGATTTATTTCGATCCAATTCATCATTGACTCAAAATGTCGAAACCAATTTAAAAAAAAAACAAAAAGTCAAACAATTCTCGATTCAAAGTCGAGCCCATTTTCAAAACACCTCTGTAAGTTGATCGCTTGTAAAAGCATCGCCATCAACCTCACATGACTTACTCTTGGGCTTTCTTATAATGAGACCTATTCGGTTTTAATTAATCGATTAAATGGATTATTCACCAAATAAATTCAATTCATTCACAAGAATGCAAATTTTAAAACCTCGATCCGACATCGAAAGTTAAATTAAAATACTTAATCACATCTAAACAACACATCATTTGAAAATGAAAAGGGGGATAATTTTGAGTTTTCAACTCCTCTCCTCGATTATTTGAATACGAGTTCTCTTACTTGGTTAGTCAAATAATTGTTGTTCCTCTACAAACTTCCTAACCTGATTAAATCAAATTATTTTCATAATAAGCTAAATGAAAAGGGAGATGACTTTGAGTTTTCAACTTCTCTCCTCAATTGTTTGAATACGAGTTCTCTTACTCGGTCAGTCGAACAATTGTCATTTTTACAAACATACAACTTAATCAAATCATTTTCATAACAAACTGTACGAAAAGGGAGATGGTCTTGAGTTTTCAATTCCTCTTCTCAAATGCTTGGATATGAGTTGTCTTACTCAGTCATTCAAGTACTTGTCGTTCATTCTAAAATACGTCAACCATATACAACCTTATTTTCATAAATATTCAGATGAAATAGAAAGCGGTCTAGAGTCTTCTATTCCTTTTCCCGATTATTAGGATACAAGTTCTTTTACTCGATTATCCAAGTATTCGTCATCCGTTCAAAACACTTTAACTATTATCAAATCCTTTCTATAATTAAGGATGAAAAAGAAAGTGGTCTAGAGTCTTCTACTCCCTTTCCCGACTGTTAGGATACGAGTTGTCTTACTCGACTATCCGAGTAATCGTCATCCAACCAAAAACATCTCAACCAATCAAAATGTCAAACATATTAATCCAACTTGTCACCCCCGTGTGACCAAAACTCTTTTCAAAAAAAGGACATTGTTAATCCTTTCTAATGCGCACAACAAACCAATGCTTAAGCCTCCTCCGAGAGTAGACAAGCCAACGTTTAGCCTTTAGAATGCGATCTACACAATTGTTCATTAAAAGACACCAACCCACCGTAGTTCCCCGAACTACGAATGCTCTGATTTCCTTATTATACCATAAGGATATGTAGGCAGGAGATTGTTGTATCTTTGCGAGCACACTAATAAAAAACCTCCCCTTTCCCTTTTTGAGGTTCTAATCCATTTCTATATTTTATAACCCAAAGATAACAAACAAACATAAATTAACACTCAAAACACAAATTAGAACTAAAAGGTTCCCGTTGAGTACAACGGACATGAGAGGTGCTAATACCTTCCTCTTGCGTAATCCACTCCCGAACCCGAATATGGTTACGATGACCATTATTTTATTTCCTAAAGGTTTTATCGATATTTTCCTATTTCTTCATTGGGATAAATAAAGTTCGGTGGCGACTCTGTTCTAAAGTGATTTTTTCTGCGACCATCGCGAGGAATCATATTTTTCGAGATGCGACAAATGACGACTCTGCTGGGGACTAGCTCCAAGTAAGAGAGAGTGAAGCCTAATTTAGTTCAGTTGATGTATTGTGTGTTAATTTTATCTGTTTATTATTTACTCTGTTATTATTATGTATTCATGATGATTGTATTGTGATTTATTGAATATGTCTTATTTGGGGCTCTGTGGTCGGTGATACTTTGTGAGATAGGCTCTCTACCCGAGTCTGAGAAAAACCATAAGCTTAAGTTGGTGGTTGCGTAGTGGGCACCCACAAGGAGTCTTCCTTGTTGGGAAGAAATGAAGACCCCGCCTAGAGGAGATTCTCTTGAAATATTATTGCCCGACGAGTTTTCGTCACGACGATAGTATTCTCAAGTTGGATCAATGACTCTAGGGACCTTTTAACCCATTATATCCGGTGGTTATGTAGTATTTACCTGAAAAGTCTCAGACTTGTTAGGTTAATACGAAAGCCCCAATCAGATGAGATCCCTTTGGCGTATTATTACCTGTATATCAACCTACATGTGACACGCATAATATCATTCATAGCATAGCATTCATATTATTTTATTTCCAAGGAATCTGAGTATCATGAGTTGCAGGAATTCAAGAAACATGGAATCAAGCAAAATAAAAATTTACTCCTTCAAGTTCAAGGATCCCGATCTGAAGAATTTACGTAACTTGGTCTCTCAGATGCACCTTGTATACAGAATCAACTTTGGAAAGAATTATGGCAATTTGCTCAACATCCTCAATCAACAAGTAGACCATACAACCTTGATCACTCTAGCCCAATTTTATGACTTACCTTTAAGATGCTTCACATTCCAAGACTTCCAGCTAGCACCAACGTTGGAAGAATTCGAGCATCTTGTTAGGATTCCTATGAAGGACAAGTCACTATTTGAAGGGACAGATGAATCTTTGCCCCTCGAGGTCATTGCTAATGCGCTTCACATGGATGAAAAGGAAGCAAAAGACAACTTAGAGACCAAAGGGAATACCAAAGGATTTTCACTAAGTTTTCTTTTGGAAAGAGCTCATACCCTGTTGAAGGCAGAAAGTTGGGATGCTTGTTACTCTGCTATTGCATTGGCTATCTATGGCATTGTCCTGTTCCCGAATATGGATGGTTTCGTAGACATGACTGCCATTTGTGTTTTCCTTACTGGGAACCCAGTACCCACTTTGTTAGCCGATGTCTATTATCACATAAGTCATAGGTATACTAAGAAGAAGGGATTGATTGCTTGTTGTGCTCCTTTATTGTATCAGTGGTTTCTAGAACATCTTCTGAAGACAGGTGCTTGGGTTGAACAAACAGATGTTAGTTGGCCTTAGAGTTTGGGATCACTCCGATCTGAAGATCTCTCTTGGTACTCCAAAGAATATATCAATGTAGACATCATATTCAGTTGTGGGAATTTCCCAAATCTACCGCTTATCGGAACTCAAGGATGTGTGAATGCTAATCCAGTTCTATCACTCAGACAACTTGGCTAACCAATGGAAGGCCCTTCAGAGGCAAATTTTTTGGAAGCTTTCTTGCTACTTGACTTTGGGGTTAAGAATCCTAGCTTATTCCAGCGAATCAAAGAAGCTTGGAAGAATATCAATCGAAAAGGGAAAGCTGAGTTAGGGAAAGCAAATGGGATTACAAAATAACCATATTTTCAGTGGGTAAAGGAAAGGGTGCAAATAATTAAAATGCCACTTGTCATTCGGACACCCATACCTCTTCCTGAACCTAAGATCACCCATGTCCCTATTGAAGAAATGGAGGAACTCAAGACCACCATGGCAAAGCTAGAAAAAGAGAATGAAGAGCTGCACACAAAACTCCAACAAACCATCAATGAGAAAAATAATATGAAGTGGGAGCTTGAGAGAAAAGAGGCACAACTTCAAGCCCACGTGGAAAAGTTCAACAAGGAGGAGCATAAGAGAAAGAAGATCAAAGTGGGATTAGAACAGGCTGATCATTGTTTGGATACTCTTAAGGGTCAACTACGACAAGCTCAGAAAGAATGTCAAGACAATGAGCGTTGGTGGCATCTAGCCACAAAGGAGAACAAGACAATAAGGGATACACTTGGGGCTCAGATAAAAGAACTCACCAATTTTGTTCGTCATGCAAAAGCTGAAATAGATCAGGAGCGCCGACTCAATAAAATAGCCATTGAAGCTTCTAGGGTGTCACCCATGATATGGGAAGAGAAGTGTCGAGAAGTAAGAGATGCCAGGGAGTCTGTCAGCTATTGGAAGAACCAACTAGAGTCATTACGCCAAGATAACTCCATATGGTTGAAAGAGAGAGACTATGTGATCGAGCATTATGAATCCTTTAAGAAGACCATAGACTTCTTACAAGGAGATAGGGATAAGTTTCGTGAAAACTCGATGGGCTAGTAGGATTCTGTAATTGGGCAGCTAAAGAATTGCCATGGAGGTTGAGAGACGCAGTCGAAGAGTTGAAAGAAGATAACACCCCTCCAGCCATAATCAATTTCATTCTGCTCTGCAAAGGGTTGTTGAAGAGATTCAATGAGGAACTAGAAGAGCTTCAGGCCAGAAAGCCAGCTGTTTAATTTGCTTATGTCTTGTATTTTGTTTCTTTAACAAATGTACTTTTGAACTATGACCTTTTTGGACCTCTATGTTATGTATTGGATTTGCATCTTCATTACGCATCACACTTCATGAAAATAAAAAAAACTTACCCAACCTTTTTACCCTTTATCCAGCCACACTGACTAATCAACACCGGTACGAGACGCGAAGCAAATACAAGATGACATTAGAACAAGTTGGGGCCAACCAGGTTACCATGAGGACAGACATCAATACGATCCAGGAGAAGATGGATAAGCTGTTGGAGACAATGCTTGCAATCGCTCAGAGAGAGAGGAGCGAGGAGGAAGAAGCTAAGGCAAGAAGGAATGATGGCGCACTAGGTCCGAATCCCCAAGACGAAAGTTACGTCCGCACCAAGAAGAGATTGGTTCAGATACCAGTAGGAGGCAAAGGAGATGGAGACCGTGCAGAACCTTCTGACATGTCTACTCATCATGGATCCGAAATTGGAGATGACCAATATGATGCATTCTATATGCCTGATCAACCAAAGCCTAAGATACTTTCAGATCCCACTGCAGATATGCTCCGTGCCCTGGAAAAGAAAATCAAAGCCATAGAAGGAAATAACATCTTCGGTGCTTCTGCCATGAACATGCGTTTGATATCGAATTTAGTCATCCCAGCTAAATTTAAAACCCCTAATTTTGAGAAATACAAAGGACAAACTTGTCCAAGAAGTCACTTGGTGATGTATTTCAGGAAAATGGCTGCTCATACCGAAAATGACAAACTACTTGTACACTGTTTCCAAGACAGTTTGAGTGGAGCATCTCTGAGATGGTATATGAGTTTAGAACAGGGCCAAATTCAAAGTTGGGAGGATTTGGCTGACGCATTTCTCCATCAGTACAAGTACAACTTAGATATGGCACCCGACCGAATGCAGTTGCAAGGGATGGCTATGAAGGAGAGTGAGTCATTCAAAGAATAAGCCCATCGGTGGAGAGAATTGGCTACTCAGGTAGAGCCACCATTGTCTGAGAAAGAAATGACTGGGATATTTGTGGACACCTTGAAGGACCCATTCTTTGATCGATTAGTGAGTAGTGCAACATTTGACTTCGCACATCTCGTCACGATTGGAGACCGCATAGAGAAGGGGTTGAGGGATGGAAAGATTCCCGGAGCAGTGACATCATCTAGCGCACCAAAGAAATATTCTGGAGGCTTCCCAAGGAAAAGAGAAGGTGAAACAAACGCCATATCCATGAACTATAAAGGGAAGCAACAAGCTTCATATGGTCAAGTCGCCGTCGTGGTACCTATACCCTATCAACAGCCAATGCAGCAACAACAAATATTTCAACCGCAACACCAACAACATCATCACCTGCAAAATACCTCACCACCAAGACAGTTCAAGCCAAGACCCCCAAGAAGACAACTTGATCCTCTACCAGTACCTTATAGTAAGATATTCCCATATCTACAGAAGGAGGGCCTTTTGACATTGAGGGAGTTAAAACCAACTGTTTTTCTGTATCCACCTGGATACGACGCTAATGCCCATTGTGAATTTCACATGGGAGCACCTGGTCATACTTTGGAAAACTGTTTCGCATTTTAGAATCGAGTACAAGACTTGATCGAAGCCAAGGCCGTTTCTTTCACTCCAAGACGCCCGAACGTGAACACCAACCCTATGCCGACGCATAAGGATGCTTCCGTCAGTGCCATTGAGGAGAGTGATCAAGGCAAATTGATTCGTAAGGTTGAAGAGATTCAAACCCCTATCACCATGATAGGAGCACAATTGCTGAAGAGTGGTCTAATCCCGAAAGAGCTGGTTGAGGAAGAGAACAATGAAGAGTTGAGGAGTTTTATACAACAAATACTGGATCGAGGCGAGTTACAGATAACTTACCGTGTCAAGAGCAAGCACCAGGAAGAGATAGCCGTGGTAGATATCCCCTATGATGAGGTCAAAGTAGAAATACCCATAAGCCCGTTGGTGATAGAGTTCCCAGCACCATTCGAATATAAAGATGAGAGGGCAGTCCCATGGATATATTAGCCCAAAGCTTTTAATCAGGGGCAGGAAGATAAACCTTTTATGATTAACGAACCAAATGTCACTTCCATTGTGGGGCCAGAAGAAATGACGCGCAGTGGCCGGGTGTTCGCACCAAGAACTGCTGATACTTTTGAAAGAACTAAATGGAAGGAGGCCGCTGTCCAGATCCCCATCCCTAATCAGGGGATGCAAGACATGCACCTGTCTCTTAAAGCTGCTGTCACTCGTGAGGAAGCTGAGGAGTTCTTAAGAATAATCAAGAAGAGCGATTACAAGGTGGTGGACCAGCTAAACCAAACACCTTCTAAAATTTCCATGTTATCTTTACTGCTCAACTTAGAAGTGCACAGGAATTCGCTGTTGAAAGTATTGAGCGCTGCTCATATCACAAAGGACATAACAATAGAACAGTTTAATGACGTGATAGCTTATGTGACTACTGGAAATTTCTTGGGTTTTAATGATGACGAACTACCGATTGAAGGAAAGAACCATAACAAGGCTCTTCACATCTCTTTGAAATTCATGGATACCATACTGTCAAGGGTGTTGGTAGACACAGGTTCCTCATTAAACGTTATGCCAAAGACAACTTTGATAAAACTGCCAGTGGAAGGGATAAGTATGAAGCCCAGCACCCTAATCGTAAAAACATTTGATGGCTCAAGGCGAGCAGTGATAGGAGAGGTTGACTTACCAACCAAGATAGGTCCAACAATTTTTAATATTACATTCCAGGTCATGGATATACATCTTGGTTACAGTTGCCTACTTGGGAGACCCTGGATTCACTCCGCAGGTGCTGTCACCTCCACTCTGCATCAAAAACTAAAATTCATTACAAATGACAAGATGATTGTGGTTGGAGGAGAAGAAGATATCTTGGTTAGTCACTTGACATCTTTCCGATATATCGAGGTGGATGGTGAAATCATTGAGACACCCTTCCAATCCTTGGAAGTAGTAAACATGATGGCCATTCAATAGACCTTAGAGGTCCCGAAATCCGGATCATCCATGGCCTCATGGCAAGGAGCTAAAGATGTTATGGAAAGTGAAGATGCACAAGATTGGGGCAAAGTGGTGGAATTGAAAGAGAAACGAGACAAGTTTGGCTTGGGGTATGACCCATCATCACACAAAGTTGGTAACCAATCTGACAAAGAGAAGATTCCTTAAGTGGAGAAAACATTCACCAGCGTTGGCCACATCTTTGGCAAGCAGGTGGCAATGATCAGTGAAGAAGACCGCAAGGAGGGGGCGTCCAGCTGGATGCGTCAAGCCGCATCTAATGAAGAACTAACAAACTGGAAGGCTGTGGAAGTTCCCCAAATATTTCAAAAGTAATTTTATCATTTTTAGACAAAACCTTGTGCTCTGCCCAAGGCATAATGGCATGTTGTAGGGCCTCCTTTATCTTTTTCAAGAGTTTTTTATCATTAATGAAATGACGTTTTGCATTCAAATTTTTGTTCCTTTTCTTTTGTTTTTATCTATTTACAAAAATGGTAATCAATTTTATGCACGCACTTTCTAAATAAATTGCATAAATCATAACATGCAGAAACACCACCGAGACCATTGATAACGACACTGCTATGGTCCAATATGACTTTGATTGTCCAATCTACCAAGCTGAAGACGAAGTGGGGGAAGATTGCGAACTCCCTGAAGAGTTGGCCAGATTACTCAGACAAGAAGAAAAGGTCATTCAACCACACTAGGAGGACGTTGAAGTTATCAATCTGGGAACAGAAGAAGATAAGAGAGAAGTAAGGGTAGGCGTCGCGCTACAAGATACAATGAAGACAAGACTGATAGAGCTCCTCCACGAATATGACGACGTGTTTGCTTGGTCATACCAAGACATGCCCGGATTAGACACTAACATCGTGACCCACAAGCTTCCCCTTAAAGAGGAATGCCCTGCTATCAAACAAAAGCTAAGAAGGATGTGACCTGATATGGCTCTCAAGATCAGAGAAGAGGTGAGAAAGCAGTTTGACGCTGGTTTCCTGGAAGTCGCTAAATACCCATAATGGGTTGCCAACATTGTACCGGTGCCGAAGAAAGATGGAAAAGTCCGCATGTGCGTAGATTACCGAGACTTAAACAGAGCTAGTCCCAAAGACGATTTCCCATTACCTCACATTGATGTACTGGTGGATAACACAGCTCAGTTCTCCGTGTTTTCCTTCATGGATGGTTTCTCAGGATACAACCAAATTAAAATGGATCCCGAAGACATGGAGAAGACCACGTTCATTACTCCTTGGAGCACCTTTTGTTACAAAGTAATTCCGTTTGGTTTAAAAAACGTTGGGGCAACATATCAACGTGCCATGGTGACTCTCTTTCACGACATGATTCATGAAGAGATTGAGGTGTATGTCGATGACATGATTGCCAAATTCCAGACAGAAGAAGAGCACATCACTAACCTGGAGATCTCTTTGTTTCAAAGGCCCATTTGCATAAGTGTGTTCATAATCTAAAATGTGGTTTGAATCTTTTTACATTACTAATCCAAAACCTATTTTTTTTATTAGTACGTATTAAGAGCCATGTTATTATTTCTATGATCACTATTTACTAGTCCATTTACACATCCCAAATATTTATGCCAAGTTCTAAGTTCTTCATAGGTTCCCAAATTAAATTTGCATTTTTTTGAGGCATGTATGTGTTGTTTTTTTAAATTAAAAGTCCCATATCTAGATTTTTGTGTTTAAATTAGAATGTGTTTTTTTTAAAAATTAAAAGTCCCATATTTAGATTTTTGTGTTTAAATTAGAATATGTGTTGTTTTTTAAATTAAAAGTTTCATATTTAGATTTTTGTGTTTAAATTAGAATATGTGTTGTTTTTTAAAATTAAAAGTTCCATATTTAGATATTTTGTGTTTAAATTAGAATATGTGTTGTTTTTAAAATTAAAAGTTCCATGTTTAGATTTTTGTGTTTAAATTAGAATATGTGTTATTTTTTTAAAATTAAAAGTTCCATATTTAGATTTTTGTGTTTAAATTAGAATATGTGTTGTTTTTTAAATTAAAAGTCCCATATTTAGATTTTTGTGTTTAAATTAGAATATGTGTTGTTTTTTAAATTAAAAGTTCCATATTTAGATTTTTTGTGTTTAAATTAGAATATGTGTTGTTTTTTAAAATTAAAAGTTTCATATTTAGATTTTTGTGTTTAAGATAGAATTGTGTTGCTTTTTAAATTAAATCACTATATTTGGTTTCTCTGTACTTAAGTTAAAAGTGTGTTGTTTTTAAAAGTTGAAATTGCATTGACATGCCTCATGTTAAATTTCTGGTCATAGTTAGATTTTGATTAAATGACAACATGCTAGAAACATTTTTGGTTGGATGTTCATGGTGGCCCAAGTAGGTTGCCAATTGAAATAAGATGACAAAATTCAAAATACTCTAATTGATTAGCATAAATAAATATTGAGTTAAGTTTTGAAAGCTTAAAAGGTTGAATACATAGTTATTAATGGCTATTAGATTTAATTCAATAAGTTACAGATAAGTCCAAATACACATTTTGTCTTAAAAAAACTAAACTAAGTAATTACATTTTAATTAAGTGGAAATATGCTGCAAATGGAAATAAATCCTAAAGACTAAAGCCAGGTAATCAAGTTAAAAACCCATTGGACTTGGGCGCGTCTCCAAGTGTGCTTTTCTTACAGCCACCTTCCATTCCATCAAGTCATTTCAGACCTGTAACCTGCAAAGAAAAAATAGCTTAAATAAAAAGCACTTAAAGAACTAGAAAACAACTAATTAAATTACTAAGTTCAAAGCTTTACACAGCAGGTTAACATGAATACTCAAAAAAGCATTGTTGACATTAGCTTATAACAGAACAAATCCACAGAAATTAAATCCCAAATAATCTGGGATGGGAAAATCGAAAAAGGAAGGAGTTTTTTTTTTTAAAACTTAAAAATTCTTCATAAAGATGGATGAGGAGACAACAGCAAAAACAAAGAATTTTTTTCTAAAAAACCTAAGGAACCCACACAAACGCAGATCCATTTTTTCAAAAAAAACCCAAAAGTTAATAGCAACACACTAACATTTTCTCAAAACCATAAACAAGAACAAAGCAATTTTTTTAAACATCAAGAACACACAACATAGATTTTTTCAAAAAATCTAAAGAACACAACTGCAAGAACATACCAAGAGATTATTTCGCAAAACCCTAAACAAGAACAACAACAACAAAGCAAAATTTCTAAAAAAACCCTAAAAACGAAAACAGAAGAAGGAAGCTTATCTGGAGACGGGAGAGAGAAGACATCATCGCCGGCAACTTCATCCTCTTCTCCTTCCAACAAATCGTTCTTCTACCTCCTTCGTCGTGGTAAGTAGGACAAATCCTCCTTCTTTTTTTCTTAAATCGCATGCAAAAGCTCTGAGTTTGGTTTGGGGGATTTCGGAGTTCGGATTCGAACTCGGAAGGTGGTAGGTGGTAGTTTAGGCTATGGTTTAGTTAGGGCGACCGGAGAAGAAGGGGGGTTCCGTCGTAAGCCGCCGCCTTCGGCCATCTTCTCTGGGAGGAGAGAAATTTTAGGGTTTGCAGAGAGTTTGGAACGACTGGGAAATTGAAGAGAGAGAAAGACACTTGAAAAGTGATGTTTTCTTTTTCCTTTTTTTCGTTTTAAGGCTGACCCAGACGGATTTTTCTTTGGGCTTTGTGATTCTGGCCCATCCGTTAATTCCCAGTAACATGCACCCCACCTTGCATTTTTTAATCATAATTTTATTTAATTATTATCAATCTAATACTTATTTCATTTTAATTAGTGAGTCTGATCATTTAGTTATAAACTAATTTAATGAATGGGATGATTTTCTTTTATTAATTAACAAAAAAATCAAATTTAAACAGACCTAGGAAATTGAGTTAAATGTTTTCATTGCATATCATAAACCATGCCTTCCATTATCACATATTTTCTTTCACTTAATTAAGTTGATTAATCAATTGAGATTTTGCCTAATTAATTAATTACTATTAGCTAATTTTAATTAACATTATTATTTGGCTTAAATAAATAATTTTTGATAGTTAGTTTTAATTAAGTTAGTTAATCAATTGAGATTTTGCTTAATCAATTAATTACTATTAACTAATTTTAATTAGCATGATTATTCGGCTTAATTAAATAATTTTTGATAATTAGTTTTAATTAATTTAATTAATCAATTCAATCAAACTGTAATTAATTAATTTCGTTAATTAAATATTGATTGATTTATTTCGATCCAATTCATCATTGACTCAAAATGTCCAAACCAATTTAAAAAAAAAACAAAAAGTCAAACAATTCTCGATTCAAAGTCGAGCCCATTTTCAAAACACCTTTGTAAGTCGATCGCTTGTAAAAGCATCGCCATCAACCTCACATGGCTTACTCTTGGGCTTTCTTACAATGAGACGTATTCGGTTTTAATTAATCGATTAAATGGATTATTCACCAAATAAATTCAACTCATTCACAAGAATGCAAATTTTAAAACCTCGATCCGACATCGAAAGTTAAATTAAGATACTTAATCACATCTAAACAACACATCATTTGAAAATGAAAAGGGGGATGGTTTTGAGTTTTCAACTTCTCTCCTCGATTATTTGAATACGAGTTCTCTTACTCGGTTAGTCAAATGGTCGTCATTTCTAATCCACTTAAGTATAAACAAATTAAATCCTTTTATAACCAGAAACCAAAAGGGAGATGACTTTGAGTCTTCAATTTTTCTCCTCGATTATTTGAATACAAGTTCTCTTACTTGGTTAGTCAAATAATTGTTGTTCCTCTACAAACTTCCTAACCCGATTAAATAAAATTATTTTCATAATAAGCTAAATGAAAAGGGAGATGACTTTGAGTTTTCAACTTCTCTCCTCAATTGTTTGAATACGAGTTCTCTTACTCGGTCAGTCGAACAATTGTCATTTTTACAAACATACAACTTAATCAAATCATTTTCATAACAAACTGTACGAAAAGGGAGATGGTCTTGAGTTTTCAATTCCTCTTCTCAAATGCTTGGATATGAGTTGTCTTACTCAGTCATTCAAGTACTTGTCGTTCATTCTAAAATACGTCAACCATATACAACCTTATTTTCATAAATATTCAGATGAAACAGAAAGCGGTCTAGAGTCTTCTATTCCTTTTCCCGATTATTAGGATACGAGTTCTCTTACTCGATTATCCGAGTATTCGTCATCCGTTCAAAACACTTTAACTATTATCAAATCCTTTCTATAATTAAGGATGAAAAAGAAAGTGGTCTAGAGTCTTCTACTCCCTTTCCCGACTGTTAGGATACGAGTTGTCTTACTCGACTATCCGAGTAATCGTCATCCAACCAAAAACATCTCAACCAATTAAAACATCAAACATATTAATCCAACTTGTCACCCCCGTGTGACCAAAACTCTTTTCAAAAAAAGGAACATTGTTAATCCTTTCTAATGCGCACAACAAACCAATGCTTAAGCCTCCGCCGAGAGTAGACAAGCCAGCGTTTAGCCTTTAGAACGCGATCTACACAATTGTTCATTAAAAGACACCAACCCACCGTAGTTCCCCGAACTACGAATGCTCTGATTTCCTTATTATACCATAAGGATACGTAGGCAGGAGATTGTTGTATCTTCACGAGCACACTAATAAAAAACCTCCCCTTTCCCTTTTTGAGGTTCTAATCCATTTCTATATTTTATAACCCAAAGATAACAAACAAACATAAATTAACACTCAAAACACAAATTAGAACTAAAACGTTCTCGTTGAGTACAACGGACGTGAGAGGTGCTAATACCTTCCTCTTGCGTAATCCACTCCCGAACCCGAATATGGTTGCGATGACCATTATTCTATTTCCTAAAGGTTTTATCGATATTTTCCTATTCCTTCATTGCAATGAGAATACTTGATTCAACGTCAAGTATTTCCCATTCACTCCATGATCCATTATATCATCTCATTCTACATCCCTCCTCCATCATTCACACACTCTTTATAATAAACTCAAACACTTGATCCAACGTTAAGTGCCTTTTTCAAAACCATTTTCATAACAAACCGGAATGCAAAAATGGGGTGTACGTGTTTGTACACAACATTCAAGTACTTGGGTTGTTGGCCGTACGTAGCTTGAGGGACCGACACTTGACTTTCCCCCTTAAAACATCTAACGACTCAAACAAGATAGATCTAGGTGCTATGAGGGATAAAAAGGTAGGACTTTATTGTCCTCTCAACTCCCAAGTACTCTGATTGTTGACCGTACTTAGTTAAGGGTCAAATACTTGTCTCCCTCTAAGTTCCAATGATTAGACTTTCCAAACTCTTTTCACAATTCAAATCTCTTTTTTGGATGAAAAAGAGTGGTTAGGATAACATTGTCCTCTCAACTCCCGAGTTTTTGGACTGTTGATCGTATCTAGCTAAGGGTATGATGCTTGTTTTTTGCCTCAGTGCACTATCTTCAAAACCTTTCAAAAAAGGACGTGTTACTTCCATTCTACCGTGAACGACGCTTAAGCCTCCATGTGTGAGCAAGTAATGTTTAGCTGATAGAGTGTGATCCAAGCGTATCCACTTTACCGCAAACAAGCAAATACTTCCCGCTCCCATGACAAAGTATACAAGAAAGTGAACAGTAGCACGCTAATGCGAATATGGTTCAGTAAAAACAACCAAATAAATGTTCCGTTTGTGAGCCGAACTACGAAGCTCTGACTTCCTTATTGCACATATGAGGATACGTAGGCACAAGGGCCCAAATCCTTGGCGAGCACACTAACTTAAAACTTATTTTCTCCCCATCTCATTGTTTCAACTCATTCCCGATATTAAGTAACTCACAGATACATAACATCCATACGCATTTGATACGAGCAAGTGGTTCCCATGGAGTACCATGGATGTGAGGGGTGATAATACCTACCACTTATATAACCGACTTCCGAATCCGCTCTTAGTTGCGAGACCATTCTCTCATTTGGGGTTTTATCGCTATTTTCTCTTTCCTTTGAAATAAATAAAATACGATGACGACTCTGTATTTTTCATGACGCGACAAGCCCACCCCATTCCACTTGATGTTCTCCAGTCCTACGTTTAGCTAACCCAGCAGGTGCAATCAATTTCCCAAAATAAATTTTGGTGATTTTTGGAATCAATAAGGTTTTTCTTTCTTTCGTTTGAGTGGAAGACACCCCTTTTATTGGTAGTTACAACATTTTATTGTTGCTATTTCTTTCTTCTTTTTTTGCTGAAGATTTTTTTGATTCTTTGAGTTTGTAGTCCACCGGGATGACCTGATTTTTGCGTAAGTCATAATTTTCTAGTTTTCGACTTAACGAGATTTCTTCTTTCTTTTTTCTTGCTTTTAAAAGATCGTGACTACCATGATATTATTTATTAGGAGACAACCATTGCAAATTCTTGGGTTTTCAACCTCTTCAACATCGGATGATACATAAGATGTGTTTGACCCCTTGATGTGATGTTCTTTTTGGAATTTGAATGCACATCTGAATCAACTAATGACTACTCTTACCCTAGTTAAGATTAAAGGGTTTTTTCGTACAAAAAGAAACACCAACTTCTAGGCTCAAAGGGATGACGAGGGATTATCTTCCTTAGATCTCTAGTGTTTAGGAGGTGAAACAATGCCTTATATTGTCAGCAATTTTAGGTATTTGTTTTCATCATTCTCCATTTGATCCTTGCTTAATTAAAGTGGAGAAGTATTGATATCGTTTTTCCGTTTTTTATAAATAAAAAAAAAAAGAAATAATGAATTAAGCGTAGAGTGAATACGAATGAATTGACTCAAAAAAAGCATGCTCGTTTTATTCATATCACCATTGTGAGTAACAATATTAAAAGAAAACAATACTTTTACATAAAGAAAATGCAAATGAAAAAGCTAAAGATGGCCTACTGGTGATCATTCTTGAGGATGATCTGTCAGGGCTTCTCTGTAAAGCATATCACCTTCTGATCGATGAGCTCTTGAACTTTATTCTTGTAAATGAAGAAAGCTTCTATGAAATGCCTTACGTATTCTGCATGATATCCACATGTGGCATTAGGATTATACTTAGGACGGTAGGGAAATCTGATAGGCTTGATCTCCTTGGGCACAATTTCTCCAACGTGAATCAGGATAGGCTTGATCTCTCTTGATTGTTATTCCCTTGGATGTTTTGCTTCTGCTTCTATTTATGGTTGCCTTGAATGGGCTTCTTATTTGGTAGAAGATATTGCTCTTAGGGATAAACCAACAGATTGCTTGTAGTTGCATTCTGGATTTTACCCGCCTTCAATTTGTTCTCAAGCTCGTGTACCAATATTTACTCGATATGAGAAGTTCATTGTCATACTGTCCATGGATAGTTCAAAGATCATGTCGGCCTTGCCTTGGGCGTAATCCAAGCTTTCCTTGGACATTACATTCTCATGCTTAACATGTTCCATGATTCTTTGGCAACTGACTTTGAGCCAAATATCATTGTCAGGGAGTCGTCGTCTTCTGGATGGAAGGGAAATAGTGAGCTTTTTCTGGTTTATATGCATGAAATGAAAATTCATTAATGTATGCATATGTTTTTAGTCTTTAGGGAATCCTGGAATTGTCGTTAATTGTAGTATGGAAGAAAAGACAGAATAGGAAACCAGTATGGGAAATAGAGAAAATAATTTATGTATTTATGAAGTAGTATGTATCTCTTCTGTATGGTTTTATCATTTTGAATGTTCAACAATGACTGGCAATTTGGGATTCCCTAGAAATAATGCATATGGATTTTTCATGTGGACGGAATGCAAATAGATATGCAATATTTTTAATTAAATGGTTCAAAGGTTTGATGATGAAATAATTTAGGTTCAAAGGTTTAGTATATGATGATACAATAATGGTATGCGATGATACATGTTTAAAGGTTCGACACATTCTGGATAAATTGTATATGATTCTCAAGATACAGGTTCAAATAGCTGACATGTTCATGATTTTTGAGGTGGGTAGAGTCTTAGGTTTCCTGAAAAAACCTGGATCCCCTCACAGGTAGGTTTTATTCTTCAAAGTAGAAGGTACCTAGATTCATAAACCCATTTTGAGATACCACTGCCTGGAACGAATGACTTGTCAGACACTGATGCTTCCAAAAGGACCGACTCTTGGTGTGGTATCTCATGTTGACCCTAATCGAGGCATAACACCAAGTAGGACAACCCGACTCTTGCCACATACTATCCTGTGTGTATACTCAAGCTCAGGTATAGAGCTTTTCTCTTGTGTAACATCATGAATCCCAACCCACAATAGAGATTACAACAGATTTCCAACATATAATGAATATATAAAGTGATAAAGATGTGATAAGTGAAATAAAGATAAAGCAAGTAAGAAATGAAGATAAACACCCAAGCATGTGAAGAATAAACAAAACTAGGCTCGGATTGCTTAAGGACTCCCCAACAGAGTCTCCAGCTGCTGCACCACGAAAAATACCTGAGTGCATTGTGTACTCGAAGATACAATACAATTGCCACTGAACTTTATTTATTCCCGAAGGAAACAAAAAATATCGGTAAAACCCAAGGGAAAGAGAAACAGGGTAAGGAAGTAGGTTATGCAAGGGGTAGGTATTAGCACCCCTCGCATCTGTTATACTCAACGAGAACCATTTTGTTTGTTCTTTGTATAAATGGGTGTTATTATCTAAAGGTTGCTTGCGAATGGTAAAAGGGAAAAATAAGTTTATTAACTAGTGTGCTCGCCAAGATTTTGAAATCATGTATCTACGTATTCTCATAGTGCAATGAGAAAATCAAAGCTCCATAGTTCGTGGTAAAAACTGAGGGTTTGTTGATTGTTGTTATTGAACAAGGTTAACGTTTGCATCCTAGAAGTTACATGTTGCTTGTATGCTCACACATGGGTGACTTAAGAGTTGTTTCTATTACGGTAGAATAGAAATAACATGTCCTTCATGAAAAGGTTTTGAATGCCCTAAGGCGAAAGATTGAATTTAATGGGTTGTGATTGATTTTAGACTTTGAAAAGATCGTCTTGATTTGAATTTCACTGAAGTTTATGAGCGAAGGCAAGTACTTTGAATAACTGGGGCCTACGTCTCGTATTCAAAGATACTCAGAACAAGGATATGAATAATCCCTCTCATTCTTCTCCATTGCATAATGCTCGTGGCGTACAATTTCAAATCGTATTTTTGAATTTATTTGTAAAAAGATTTTAGTCTTAAATAAACAAGGGAAAGAAATGGATGGATGAATGGGATGAAGCACTATATCGTCATGCAATTGGTTCTAGGGTTTTGAAGGTGAAAGGATATATGATGGATCTAAAGGATCAAGTATGGAATCAAGTCAAAGATCTAATTCAATTCAAGTGATTAATGGGCTTGTGATCACTTAAATATGGATGAAAACCTAAGGGAACATACAATAAGCAAAGTTACTAAAAATGTCTAATTCAAGACATGTAATTAATTGATCATAGATGACTAATACCAATAAGGTCTAATTCAAGACATGTAATTAATTGATCAAAATTGAATTTGATCAACCAATCTAAGGGGATTGACATGTCAAAAAAATATACCAAGCATATAGAATTATGAAAAATAGATCAAGGCATGAAAACTTGAAAATAATGATGTCACCTCTAATTTCTAAGTAAATATGAAATGAAATTAAAAAGAAACTAGCAATTAAACTCAATTAAAATCTAATCCGAATTAATTGAAATTAGAAATTAAAATATAACAAAATTAATCCAGTTAAAATAATTAATCTAATGAAACATGTATTAAAATGTCTATTTAAATGTGTAAGAGAAAAAATGATTAAAAGAAAAAAAACAATAATTAATTAAAAAAAACAACGAATTGTCGGGGGGTATAGCCCAAAAAGGGTGTGTGGACAACAAAAAGGCCCAACTGGGCGTCAAAAAAGGGACCAATGGTCTGGTTAACAAAAAAAGGGGGAGTCAATGGTCAACAAAAGAAGTCAATGTGGAGCAGAATTCTGGCCGTCTGATTAGATCGCGCTAGATCTCACGGTCAGGAGCATGATGACGCACTGCACTTACAATACATGGGATTGGTCTCATTTGTCCTTTAGTGGTTTTAACTTATATGCTCTATGCAGAACCGACATAAATGTGCCACATGGCACAGAGAGAGAAAAAAAAGGCCATGATGCATGGCGAAAGACTGTGCATTATGGATGTTAGTCATTTGTTCATCAAGTGTTCATTAATTTTGCACACATTCATGAATTTGATCTACTAAATATTATTAATATTAACAAACAATATGCAAATTATATATCACAGTGTTGTACCCTAAAATTTTCCCTTCCCCTTTTCATATTCCCATTCAACCCTTAACCTGAGAATCATTTGCATACCCTCATACTCCATTTATATGCATCAATCATTCATTCATATGTAGTGGTTTATCATTATGGATTCAAAGTTCTTGGCTTGCAAAGCTAGGGTTTTTGGAGCGGATGAAACCCTAGAGGTTTGACTTGAAAATCCATCTGATCATAGGGGATGCAAAACCCTAATGGCTTGATTTTTGAAGATTGAAAATTCAACAAGGTTCCATCATGGTACTCTTCAGAGGGGTTCAAACCCTAACTTGCAGATGATTAGTGTAGTAAGGCTTCATGTGTGTTCCTAGGTCTCATTTTGGCTTCTAAACCCTAGTTGAGGAGCGCATTGTGTTACGAGCTTGTCTGTGGAGCCTCATGCTTGGTTTGAGGACCTTGATTAGATGCACCAAAAAACCCTAATCAGGAAACCTTGGTTCTTATGTGCCTTGTTAGCTTGATTTTTCCCCTTGTGATTGTTTCAAACCCTAATTTATTTGAGTGTGTTTCTTTACCACTATTAATGATCCATCAGTCATCAAGTGTGCTTTTGTTCATGGAAATCATTCAACAAGTTGATCACTTGACCTACATGTCTACATACTTGGGGATTCATCTGATCCAAGGCTTTGTTCAAGCTTCTATCCTTGTCATATGCATTCAAATTTCCCATTCAAGTCCATTGATCCTAGGTCTTTGTTGCAGTCAAGACGCATGGTCCATGCTCCATGATTCATTGACTCATGATCTATCATTTCATGTTTCATAATGCATTCTAGTCTATTATCCACATGACGCACTAGGCATTTTGGTCCATAAATCCTTGATTCAAAGTGCATTATCCTAATCCATTGGTCCACGTGTCATCATACATTCATATTCCCTTAATGTTTTTAATCCATTAGTCAATTCATGATTCATTTCAAGTTGTTTCAAACTTGAAACTTTGAAAGCAATATCCTAACTTGAAAAATGAGGCATTGTTTCTTAGATTTCAAAAGACCATTCCATTAAAAAATGTTCATTCATTCATTCAATATCATTTACAAATGGCCCATACAACAAAATTAGAAAGAAAAAAAATTAATGTTTGACCTAAGTTGACTTTTGGTCAACTATTGACTTTTTGGTCAACCAGACTAATGCCTATGACATAACCTTAATTTCTACTTGAAGTCTATTACCATATCCATCCTCCCATTTGATTTCCATGGCCAAAATTCTTCATGAACAAGTTACCATGTGTGTATGCTAAGTCTTTCTTTATCCTCTTGCCATGCCTTGGAACCTTCACCAAGCCAACCATGATTTAACATATAGTAATCTTCATCAGCATTTCACATGAAACAACAATACACCACACCACACTAACCCATACCATCATCATGTCAAAATCTATCCAAAACCATCATCATAGTCCTGAACCGCAACAAACTACAACAACCAGATCAATAACTCGTCATCATGCAAACCTAACTGAATCAAAACACAACTCAGGCTATCCAAAGTCAAAAGCAGTACCACATACAATCCCTAGTTTTTCAACAGACTGCCACCTGTATTCATTCACAAACCAATAAGTAGCAACAAAATGCATTAGGGGCCTAACTGAAATTCACTAGCAGCATTTGGCATTGATATCAGTAGCTAGACAAGTTGATTAAGAATAATTATGGAAATTTAGAGTTAACTATTGTATTCAAAAGAAGAGATTAGTTCACAACAAAAAATTAAATATTGGCACTTGAATTACATTACACTAATTGAATCAACTAATTGCATTATCAACATTTTAACACCGAATTAACAAGCATATTAGCAAATCAAAACTAATAACTAACCAACGTTTACTATCCAGCTGTATAACCACTTTTCCAACTGAATCAAAACCAACCTAACCAACTAACCAAATGATAACATAGTTTTCTAACAAATTAACTCTTCTAATTGACAACCTAACTGTTAATTCACAATGTTAACAAGCATCTAACAACTTTACACATATTGAACTTACTAACAGAAAATAACATGAACTCAATAACAAACTTAAACAAAAGCATTTAACAGAGATTGGATCTCTAACCAAATTGGACTTAAAATCCCAACATAATGCCAACTCTGTTAAGTTGACAATCTATATAAGTCAGCTTTCATCAATCATTTAGGGAGATCATCATTTTCCATCCAATCATTACTCTCTCACTCTCATTCTTCTCTGCATCCTCTCTCTTCCACTTTCACTTAGAGCTCCACTTCTGAAGCCATTGAAGCTTCACCTTGAAGCTTCAACGTGCACGAGCTAGACCAATCATTACTCTCTCAGTCTCTCATTCTCATCAGAACTCATACTCAAGACACATAACAAGATTGAGGAAGAAGATCAGAAGGTTGAAGAAGATTGAAGAAGAACAACAAAAGGTTGCAGAAGAGAGAAAAGGAGGAAGTAATTAGATTTTGGGCCCAAGGCTACCATTTCGGCCACAAGTCTAGGGTACATAATGGGCTTGAGATGTTGGGCCCATATGTCCATTTACTGCTTACACGTGCTTTATGGTTCTGCACCCCCTTTGATTAATCAGTTTAATCTTTAGAAATTAGGTTTATTTTGCTAACCATGTTTACTTAACTTTTAGCATGTATTTAAGTTTGTAAGATTTAATTAGAATTTAAGATTTAATTAGATTTTAGTATAGTTTTCTAATTAGAGTTTAATGTAGTTTGTAATTAGATTAGAAATTAGGAAGTAATTAGATTTTGATTATTTTTAGGATTTAATTCATTTTTAAACATTAGGTTAGAATAAAGTTTAGGACTTAATCAAAATTTTAGGCTCTAGTTAGATTTTAATTAGAATTTAATTTGTGTTCCTAATTGAAAATTTTATTGGGAAATGACCATTTTTTTCTTAGGGGTTTCTTTTGTTGTTTTGGCCATATAAATGCATGCTCCCTTAGGACTAAATTTTGACTTAGAATATTAGATATTTTTAATCAAGTTTTATGAAGTGTTTGATTAACATAACACACTCCCTTAGGAAAAGCTTGTGAATAATTCTAAGCCTTAGATTAGGTTAGTCAAGTCAATTCAAACCCTCAAATCAAGTTGATGAAAATCAATTTTGATTAACTAAATCCTTTGATCATGTATAATCCCACAGTCCATTCAAGTGATCAAAAGTCCATTGATCACTTGATAGGACTATTCTCAGTGCTGTGGATCTCCAGTCACATCAAGCAGTGGATTATACAAGATACATCAAAGGTCAACACTTGGTAAGTATTATTCAAAGTGCATGCCATGAGCCTTAAGTAATGAGGAATGATGAGACAGAGTTTCTCCTACCCTTGTCTAGAGTGACTTTGCATATGGGGCATAGGCCCTAGCTATTCAAAGCATTCACCCTCATTCATATACTTTAGTGCAATGCGAATAAAACAAAGTGCCAAGTCTTCTTCTCATGAAACAATATAAACTCAAGGAGCATAAATGAGGATTCTTCTCCAACAATTTATCAGTTTTGAGAAGTATCATACGCCATGTGTAAGACCCCAATTTTGTCCCTAAGATCCCTCATGGCATCATATCATACCATATCATTGCCTCAAGGATCTTTGTGCACCTTTGCTTCCCTCCTAGTGGGTGGGTTATCTTGTGAGTGTGGTTCTTGATCACCAAGCATGTATTGCATTTGTATATCATTGCTTTTCATCTGTTTATTAACCAAAAGTACAAAAATATTGTCATCTAACCATGCTACTTGCAGATGAAGCCAGCTAGGTCAAATCAGTCAAAACAGTCATTGAGCATTAGATGGTGGCCATTCTTGAAGAATTTGGGCACCATGATCATTCATCAAGAGTTCATATGAGTTGTGACATCATTTTGAATCAAGATCTCAAGTGGTAGGGGCTTGGAACTCATCAGAACATGGTTCAGTCAACCAAAACCCTAGCAAAGTCAACTATAGTCAACTGTGCATTTAATCAGTGATTTGATGGTGGGAATTGGTTTGAGAGGTCTCATTCATGTCCATATAAGCCTCATATAACATGTCAAACATCCACAGTGAAGAATTTGAGGTCAGACAAGAAGTTTCCAAAAATAGTAAGTTGACCTGTAATTGGAATTTGCCAAAAATGGAAAGTTCTTCTCCTCAAAATTACATCATCATACAAGCTTCAAATGAATTTTTGTCCAACATGAAAGTTGAAGATCTTGTTCTCCCATTTCCAAAAAAGTCCAAGAACACTCATTTCTCATGTGTGGTTGGCAAGTTATGATCAAATCATTCTCAAAAATTTTTGAACTTCAAAGTGAGATAACTTCCAAACCATTTGGCCAAATTGAGTGAGGTTTTTTGCTACAAGTCACATTTGATATGCTCTATCCAAATCCTTCATCACATTTCACCAAAAATCATCCAATCAAAATGGCCTTTTTCAAGTGCATTGAATTAAAAAAGAGAGGGGTGAAAAATGAACTTTCAAATTAACCATTTCCAATACTTTTTACCAATTGCCAATGTTCAGAAATCACATTTGGAGATTGTTTAGGCCCATTTTCGCACTGTAGCATGCCATGCACATGCAACTTGAGTAATTTCACTAATTGGCCAAAACATTTCCATTTGAGTTAAATTCAATTACCACTTCCTTAACCAAACTTAAGCTTCATTAATCAGAGTATATATGACTCATTTCTGATAGAAAAACCCTAGCCACTATACACAAATCAAATATGAATTTCTTTTTCTCTCAAAAACTCTCATTCTTCACTTGGAACTTTTCTGAAAAATTGTCAAAAGAATTCGTGCCTTGCTCATTGGTGCATCACCTACCATCATTTCTGAAGCTTTTGCAAGCATCATCTCCCAACTGTAGAGCTGTTTCGTGGACTGTTGGAAGAAGCACCTCACATGGCAGTTTTCGATTTGAACACAACCCAGCAAGTTTGAGCCACGATTCACCATCCATACACCTACTGGAGCTTGAGGGAACATCTGTTTCGTGCATACACAGCCAAAGAACCACGAATCATTACTGCTCTTCAAAATCAGGTAAAATTCGAATCACACCATTCCTGAAATCATGCTATGCTTATTAAAGATCCTCCCATGCTGATTATATTGAACTTTGAATCGTGAGAAATGGTTGTGTATTGAGAGAGAAACATGGATTTAAAGTTTGTTGGTCAAATGTTGTTCTTGCTTATTTCTTTCTTGTTAGCTCGAATTAATGAAAATTAATGTTGGAATGTTGATGTATGTTGTCAGCTGAGTCGAATGGTATATTTGTTTCCAAATTCTGGGAAAAAAGTTCATCACGATTGATGAACACGATGAACAGTAGCAGAAACCCTAAAATTTCTTAAACCCAGGTCGTGTTTGGCTGCTGAAATTTTTGTTCTGCATGCGTTTCACTGTTCCATTGCCATGCGCCAATCATCACGTGACACGCCCTTAAGTGAAACGCAGCGTTTCACTTAAGGGATCAAATATTTACAAAATTGCCATTCCCGTTTTATATTTTAATTAAATCATTTCATTATTTCAATATTTATTTCATTTTGCATGCCAATCTTCAAAAATTCATAAGTTCTTCAATATTTGTTCAAATTTGATGGGATTTTTTGTGAAATGCTCCTCATGATCTCTAGTTTATTATGGTGATTTTTCCAGATTTTTTGCACGTGTAGTTTTTTAAATGTGCTAGGGTTTGTTCATGTGTGCCCATTTTGTGTATGCCATGCCATTTTGCTTATGAAATGATGATACTTAATCCAATGCCTCTGAAATTTTTTGTGCTTAAACTAGACATGTTCATGGTGATTTTGGTGTAGAGTTTGTGAATTTATCATTGCTGGTTGATGAGATATGATTTTTTGAATAGAGGTGTGACAATTTGTGTCACACCATTCATGTCCAACTTCATGATTTTAATTACCATGCTTATTGAACTCAAAATGGTCTGGATTTTTGCATGAATATACTTATGGATGTTGAGAATACATGTGAATTTTTCTGGAATTATTGATGGCATTTCCTGTTTGATTGGAATTTTCTCCCCTGTTTGCTCATTTGTTGACTTCTTGTGATACATGTTTGTATTTGGTTTGTGAAATTCTAATGCTTAATTGGATGGACTTGAAATTTGGCATGTGAATTATAGACATCTTGAAGTTTGTCATGGTTTTAGTCCCATCCATTTATCATATGTTATCACTGTTTTATGATTAATTGAAGTTGGTGCATGTTTTAATGCTTTGTATGAGTTTGCTTGAACTTGCTTTGACTTTCTGATTTTCATTGACCTACTTCCCTTGATCCAAATGAGCTGAAATTTGGTATGCTTATCATGTAATGGATGATGTTTGATCATGAATTATTTGAGGATTTATTGAAATATTTATGATTGGATTTGAGTTGAATCTTTCTGTTGACTTCTTTGAGGTTCTATATGACATGCCTTGACCTAATTTGTTTGTGAAATGATAATGATGAATGATATGAACATGAAACCACTTGGGTTTGTTTCTTAATTGTTTGAACTTGATTTTGGATAGCTTTCACTTGCTGTTGTGGATTTTTTATCTCCTTTTGACCCTAGGCTTGTCCTAGTGGTCTTGTTTCTCATGTTTAAGTTTGCTTTTCAGGTTAAGAAGCAAATGCCTTAAGGAGAATTATGCAAGTTGATTAAGTTTGATTGATTATCATGAACTAACTTGTTTGTTTTGTAGGATGCTTAGCTCATATGCTTTGAGCTTTGTGCATTGCACATTTGACTGATTGTGTTGATCCTTATCTTATATTGGTTTTGAGTTTGAATTGTATACTGATTTTGTTTGACTGGTTTCAGGTACCATTAGTTGCTCAGTTCTTTTAAGAACTTGCTTTGCTTTGCTTGATAGCATTTGCATTGAGGTAGAATCTCTTGTCTTCATGTAGTCTGGAAGACCTGGCCTGTTACTTGGCCAGGCAACTGTCTGAAGTCCTCCTTAAGAGGCAATGTTTGTGCTTGTTTACTTTTGTCCCAAGCAGGAAAAGTCCTTTGAATAAGGCAATTGGTAGACAAAAGAGATATGTAGCCTATCTCCTACTATTCTGTGAGTCACTCACCTTGCTCACACTACTTGTGTTGATGCATAGTGAGTAAAAACCCAAGATCTATCGAGTCTAATTTGTGGAGAGAGTTCCTACTTTCTGAACTCCCACACCTTCTATCATTTGAAGCTCTCCCTGACCAGGGATAAGAGCATGAGGCACACCCCTCATATCCTTTCATCTGCTTCACCTTGGCTCTCGATGTCAAGGTTAAGAGCACCATTAACCCTATTCCAGTTGGCTTCAGTGCCTACCCTTTGTATGAGCCTCATTGTTTGGTTATAGAGTGTGCTGAATGCCTTTGGTTGATTGATTACTTAATTCATTTGTACATGTCTGCTTGCATACTTTGTGCATTTATCATCATTAATTGCTCATTAGTGCATGATCATTTCATTTGTCTTTGTGACATATCTTTGTTGTTTGCCCATTGAGGACAATTGTAAGACCATTCATTGGCCATTGTTCCTATGATATGGAAGTGAGTATAAGACCATTTCATTGGCCACTCATCTTCTTTTTGCTTGATGCATTTGTTTGATTTATGTGAGGATGCAATTGTAAGTCCGTGTAATTTGGCATTTGTTTTCCTATGATCATATGTTGGAAGTTAGAGTAAGCCCAGATAGATTGGCATCTGACATTCAAGTGTTTGCTTTGTTTTTGTTGGAGATTGGTATAAGCCCAGATAGATTGGCATCCGGTATCCACTTTTTATTTCTTTGTTGAGGAGATTGGTATAAGTCCATAGAGTGGCCTCTGATATCCAGTTTTGTTTTAGGAGATTGGTATAAGTCCAGTGATTGGCATCCGGTATCCGCTTTTGTTGACTTTCTTCCTTTCCTTTGTTTGTTATTGCTCATTGCCTATTCCAAAGGACGCACTTGAGTCATCTTCTATATGATTTCAAGAGGTGAACCTTCTAGGAAGTTTTACACTCCATCTTCATCCATTCATCCCATTTTGTCCTAAACCTTTTCACATTTGCTTTCAAAACTTGAGATAAATATTGTGCAAACATCTTCATGCTTTCAAATTAGAAACCTGGACCCTAAGTCCTTGACTTTTTCAAAGTCCATTTCATAATACTTCTTTTGAATCAATCTTAATCATACTTTGACCATCCTTTTGTGAATAATCATAATCAATTAACTTCACCCATTCAATTGTTTTGTGGCTTTGTCCATTCTTGTTAAGTTTTCATACATTAGCCATAGGTTTGATTTATCCTAGTTGGTTGATGTCAATCTCACCTATTTGTCCTTAGTTGATTGAATTGTAAGTCTTCCTTGCTTATTATAGGGTTAACCCCTCACTAGCAAGTTGAAGCTTTTCTCACATGGTGGACTTGTTGTTTGTATAAGGTTGAGTTTTCTCCCGTGGATAACGTAAGACCTTAAGGCTTGTGTTTATAATTGAATCCACTAACTTTTGGAAATCTTTTAGCTGAACTACGGCGTTTTGATCCTTACCTTTGATGGAAGGTACGTAGGCAACGGGTTCATCCGTTCGAACACAAAAACAATAAAAAATTGTATATTCTTTTCTCATCATCCCAATCATGTTTGCACAATAAATATTTCAAAACAAATAACATTTTTATACAACAAGTGTGAAAAGGGCTCCCTAGGAGTACCTAGGACGTAGTGGGTGCCTAACACCTTCCCATTGCGTAATTTACCCCTTACCCGGACTCTCTGATCTTTTCATTAGTTTTCTACGCGTAAAACTTCTTAGGCTTTTGTTCACTTTTTAGCCAGTCCTTTGGATAAATAAAAGTGCGGTGGCGACTCGATTCATTGTATGCTTTGCTTATGGTTTAATCAATAAATCATATAGCGACGAATACACCGCTACAGAAAAGTGGCGACTCTGCTGGGGACGCTTAAATCCTTGGTGGTATTGCCTACTTTTCACCCTTGTTGTGTGCTATATTGTTATTTGTTATATGACATATTTTTGTACCATTTGGGATAACTGTATTGATTGTAATGTTTGAATTGCTTGATATACAATTGTTGTTTGCTTTGGTGATCTGTGAGATGAGTTCTATACCCGAACTCGAGTGCACTCTAGGATAGGAGAATGGCATAGTCTTGTTGACTGGTGTGGAGTATTCCTTAGCCAGTTGACTTGCGAGTCCATTCACTTGGTGGAGGTCATGTTGGATTAATAATGTCACACAAGTTATTTGTGGTTAGGCATTATTCTTTCAATCATGTGCCGCAGAAGCCAAGGACCGTAGTTTACCAAACCCATCTTGGCCTATTTTTTAGGACGTAGTGCGGAGGTCGTTCAGATGTAAGTTCTGATGCGATTGTTACGCGATACTACACTCATAAGAGTTTCTCTTGAGAATATTCCTGGAATACGAGTATTCGTTCCTCCGATAATATTCGAAAGATGGAACGATGATTATGGGAACCTCTGATAGAACATGTCTGGCAGGTTTAAACCCTAGTACACTCCCTTTGGGTGGTTCTTAACCGAGACTCCATGCTCGTGACTCTCAACAAACCCGTGATTCGTGGTTGAGTCGTTCAGACAACCTTAATATCAATGGAACCTGGGCGTTGATCAGGTATAAAACCTAAATCCCCCAAAAAGGATGGTTGATATTAAGGATGTTCGAGCCGGTTCATGTACCGTTAATATCAATGGAACTTGGGTGTCGATAAGGTGAAAACCTAAATCCACCAAAATGGATGATTGATATTAGGGATACAATGAGCTTTCCCATGACCTTTGTTTGGTGTGACTTGTTTGATCCTTGAGTGTGATTGTTGCATTCATGCATTCATGCATTCATCTGCACTTCATGTCATCAAAAAAAAAAAGGAAAATTTTCAAGGAACTTAAAAGGGTTTATTTGCAAAATTTTCAGACATGGAAAGACCAAAAAGGCATACGAAGAAGTACAGCTTTAGACATCCCGATGTAAAAGAGTTAAGGAATCTGACATCTTATGTATTAGATCCCTTGGGTTTCAAAGCTCGCTATGGGAAGCTTCTACCTCTGCTGACTACTCAGGTCGATGAAGGGCTGATGAGTACTCTGGCTCAGTTTTATGACCCCCTGTATCACTGCTTCTCTTTTCCGGATTTCCAGTTGCTGCCTACTTTGGAGGAGTATTCTCATCTCATTGGGATTCCGATTCTGGATCAAGTGTCGTTCAGTGGCCTAGAGAGTATTCCGACTGCTCGAGAGATTGCCAACCTGTTGCACATAGATGAAGATTTGATTAGGGCTAATCTGACTACCAAAGGCGGAATTCAGGGTTTTCCTTCCGAGTTCCTCATTGCTCAAGCTACCTTTTATGGGAAGGCCATGAGTGAGGATGCCTTTGAGGCTTTGTTTGTGCTGCTCATCTATGGATTAGTGTTGTTTCCCAACTTCGACAAGTTCGTGGACATGAACGCCATTAGGATCTTCTCAGTTCTTAATCCTGTTCCGACTTTGTTGGGCGATGCCTATGTCTCTTTGCATCTGAGGAACGCAAAGGGTGGAGGAGTTATTGTCTGCTGTCTACCTCTGCTGTACAAGTGGTTTATTTCGCACTTGCCGCAGACAGTTGCTTTCAAGGAGAACAAGGGATGTCTACGGTGGTCTCAGAGACTTATGTCTCTCACCAATGATGATATCACTTGGTATGATCGCGTGTATGATACCGTCCAGATCATTGACTATTGTGGTGAATTCCCTAATGTGCCTCTTCTTGGCACATGTGGTGGGATCAGCTACAATCCCATTCTCGCACGACGTCAGCTTGGGTTCCCCCTAAAGGATAAACCTCATAACATTCTGTTAGAAGGTGTGTTCTTCCAGGAGGGTAAAGATCCCCAAGGCCTGAAAGCCAGATTTGTCCGTGCTTGGCGCAGTATTCACAAGAAGAGTAGGAACGAGTTGGGTCCAAAGAACTGCATTGCTTTGGAGCCATACACCTCTTGGGTCAGACAGAGAGCTGCCGTGTACTTAATGCCATATGATCATCCGAGACCTACACCGTTGGATGTGGCTGGGCCTTCAACCCTCCCTGCCCAACGTGTAGAGGAGTTGAGAGAAGAAGACCTTTCACGTGCTTGGATCCGTGAAAGAGAAGAATTGCTTCAGCAGCTTAAGGAGAAGGACGCTATGATTGAGTTCCTCGAGCATCGAGTGATCGACGATCCGAACGACACTTGGACTTCTCTGCTTCCTCAGTCTTCCAAATTCTGGAAGAGGAGGTATGATCGACTTGCAAAGGAGAAAGCAGATATGGAAGCTGCCTATGAGAGAGAGATCAAGAAGTTGTGTACTTCTCGTCTTCCAGCATCCCGAGCTTCTAGGGATCCATAGGATGTTTATTTCCCTTTTCTCTTTGTAATAATAAAAAATGTTGTACTTCTTTGTCTCGATATATTCAATGAAATATTTTCCATGAGAAATTAAAATGCTTTAACTATTCAAAATATTGCAAATAATACCCTAAGGGTTCCTTGAAAAAAACAAAGCATCTGCACAAGCATTTCATGCATCATTTTTTGCATAAGCAGGTACCCTTTTGTTTCTGGTCTTCTTGTCCTAACTCTGTGTTCTTCATTTATTTTGAAGACAAGCTGACTCACCGGTATTATACTCGAGTCAATTCTGCAAGAGTCATGGAGCAACTAGAACAAGAGAATAGAGAACTGAAAGAAGAGGTCGCCAGACTTGGCGCTTTGATGGAGCAACTCCTCGCTGCTCAAAATCAACTTGCTCAATCGCCTGCAACGCCTGCCTAGAGGACGGTCATCTCAGAGGTCGTCACTTCGACTGTGCCAGTCAGTGCTCATCAGGTGCCCAATGCTATGCCAGCCGGGTTCCCTTAGGGGATGCCTCCAGGTTTTATGCCTGATCTGCCTGCGCCAACTTTTGCTCATATGCCGGCATCTAGCCCGGTCCCTGTTGCCGCTCCTCCTGTCGTGCATACCATGCCAAGGGTAGACGACACCATCTATCACTCCGAGCCATCTGAGGGCTCAGACGTTCATGAAAAGATGGACGCCATGAACGACCAATTCCTTGAGCTGAGAAAGGAATTGAGGACTCTTCGAGGTAAAGATTTGTTCGGCAAGTCTGCTGCCGAGTTGTGCCTTGTTCCCGGTGTGAAGATACCGATTAAATTCAAAGTACCTGACTTTGAAAAGTATAAAGGGAACACCTGTCCACTCGCTCACCTGGTCATGTACGCCAGGAAGATGTCTACCCAGACTGATAATGATCAGCTTCTGATTCATTATTTCCAAGACAGTTTGTCCGGTGCCGCGCTCAGATGGTACATGAGCTTAGACAGTGCCAATATCAGATCCTTCAACGACCTTGGCGAAGCCTTCGTCAAGCAGTATAAGTACAACGTCGATATGGCGCCTGACCGAGATCAACTCAGGTCCATGTCGCAGAAGGACAAGGAAACGTTCAAGGAGTACGCCCAGAGGTGGCGAGAGCTGGCAGCTCAGATTACTCCACCGCTGGAGGAGAAAGAAATGACTAAGATCTTTTTGAAGACTCTTGGCTCATTCTATTATGAGCGGATGGTAGCAAGCGCTCCCTCTGATTTCACCGAGATGGTGAACATGGGGATGCGTCTTGAAGAAGGTGTCCGTGAAGGACGATTGGCGAAGGATGAGAGCTCTTCTTCTAAACGATATGGGGCGTTTAAGAGGAAGGATGGGGAAGCACATGCTGTGCAATCCCATCCCAAGCACAGAAGACCCTCTGCTCAGAGGAAGCCTACACGTCGTGCCGGTCATCAGCACCAGGTGGCTCATATAGCACCTGTATTTAAAGACAATGCTCAGCAACATCAGCAGTATCAGCATCAGCAGCAATACCAACAGCCTCAGTATCAGCAACAACCTCGTCCACAGCAACAGGCTTACCAGCCTCGTGGCAGTACAACCAATCAAGCTAACTTGGGTTATGATAGGAAGAAGATCAACTTCGATCCAATTCCTATGACATATGCAGAGCTTTATCCTTCCTTGTTGGAAAGGAAATTGGTTTCTCCCAGGGATCCCCCTGCCATTCCTGCAAATCCACAATGGTGGTATAAACCAGATCAGCATTGTGTTTACCATTCCGGTGCTCCGGGCCATAATATAGAGAATTGCTACCCACTCAAGACTAAGGTTCAAGACCTTATGAGATGTGGAATCTTGAGTTTTGAAGATTCAGGCCCGAATGTCACCAAGAACCCATTGCCTGCGCATGGGAAATCTGTCAATATGGTTCAGGAATGCCTTGGGAAGTACAAGGTCAGATATGTAAGCCACATTAGGCAGTCGTTGGTTGAATTACATCATTTGCTGTGTCAGTACAGCTACTTAGAGCATAACCACGACAAGTGCCGCGTCTGCTCGGTTAACCGCTTGGGTTGCGATCAAGTACGAAGAGAACTCCAAAAGTTGTTGGATGAGGGTACCATTGAGATTCTGCAGAATCGCAATGTTGATGAAGACGAGCCTGAGGTGAATGTGATTTCACCAGTGTTCAAGCTGCCCGAGCCTGTTGTTATCCGCTACGATAGCCGCAAGCCGAAGGTTTCCCCTTCCTTGGTCATTAAACCTGCAGGCCCTGTGCCTTACTCTTCAGACAGAGCCGTACCATTCAGATATAATCCTGTCGCTGTGCAAGATGGGGTAGAAGTGCCTTTGCCTTCAACTTCTGTGACCAACGTCGCTGATGTAAGTGGGTTGACCCGAAGTGGTCGTGTGTTTTCTGCGCCTCCTAAGGTTGTTGCTTCTGATACGGTTGAGCATCCGGTTGGGACGGCTGTGAATATTCAGAATCAGGCACGTGATGTTGCTAGACCATCCTCCTCTGTACAAAAAACTCCCGTTTCTTCAGTTGGCCCGAGTGGCATAGTAGATGAAGAATCTGATGAGATGCTAAGGCTCATCAGAAAGAGTGAGTACAACGTTGTAGACCAGCTTCTACAAACGCCATCCAAGATTTCCATTCTTTCTCTGCTGCTGAATTCAGAACCCCATAGGGAGGCTCTGCAGAAAGTCTTGGATCTGGCGTATGTTGATCATGACGTCACCATTGAGCAATTTGATAGTATTGTTGCAAACATCACCGCTTGCAACACTTTGAGCTTTTGTGACGCTGATCTCCCTGAGGAGGGAAGAGACCACAACATGGCTTTACATATCTCCATGAATTGCAAATCTGATACAATGTCCAATGTGCTGGTGGACACTGGATCTTCTCTAAATGTATTGCCAAAGACCACACTCTCCAGATTGTCATATCAAGGTCCTCCTATGAGGCAGAGTGGGGTTGTTGTAAAAGCATTCGATGGGTCGCGCAAGACCGTGATTGGGGAAGTTGATCTCCCAATCAAGATTGGACCAAGTGATTTCCAAGTTACCTTCCAGGTAATGGATATCCACCCATCTTATAGCTGTCTCTTAGGCAGACCATGGATTCACGAGGCTGGCGCCGTGACGTCCACCCTACACCAGAAGTTGAAATTTGTGAAAAATAAGAAATTGGTTGTAGTAGGGGGAGAAAAGGCTCTCCTGGTTAGCCATTTGTCTTCTTTCTCGTACATTAACGCTGAGGATGAAGTTGGAACTCAGTTCCAAGCTTTATCTATTGATGAACCAATCGAGAAGAAGTCTCCTTCATTCACTTCCTACCGTGATGCGAAGCTGGCCATTGAATGTGGTGCAGTTGCTGGTTTAGGGAAGGAGATTGAACTTGAAGACAATAGATCCCGGGCTGGCATTGGCTACTGTTCTGGGGCATGTAATGAGCAAGGTTTGTTCACAAGTGGAGGATTCATCCATACTGATCAACCTGAGGAGGAAGCTGCTGCTATCTTGGAAGAAGATGCAGAAGACGTGAACAACTTCGTTATTCCTGGTGGTGTCTGCCACAATTGGGTCGCTGTAGATGTTCCTACAGTCATCCATAGATCAGAGTAATTGTTCACTTTGTTTAAAACCCTTCTCCCATGCCAAAAGGAGAAGTGATGACATTGTTGGCAAAGCATATATACAATGATGTTTTCATTCAATTAATGCATTGTTAAACATTTGTTTTTCCTTTGTTTTCACTTTTTGCTTTTGCATGAAATCAGTGATCACAAAAAACCCATAAAAACAAGAATAAAAGCAATCTTTTTCATCTGCATAATGGTTTGCTTGTTTAAATTCTAAAGTTTTTCATTAACCAAAATCATTATGCAGGTTGATCCTAAAACCCATTGAACATAATGATCCAACGCCATCTCCCAATTTTGAATTCCCTGTATTTGAGGCAGAGGAAGATGACGTTGAGGAGATTCCTGATGAGATTACCCGTCTCCTTGAGCACGAAGAGAAGATCATTCAGCCGCATCTCGAAGACTTGGAAACAGTCAACTTGGGGTCTGAGGATTGTGGTCGCCTGGTGAAGATTGGGGCACTCCTTGAAGGGTCTATCAAGGAAGATTTGATCAGCTTGCTACGAGAATATTCAGATATCTTTGCTTGGTCCTATGAAGATATGCCGGGTTTAGATACAGATATTGTGCAACATTTCCTGCCTTTGAAGCCTGAGTGCGTGCCTGTGAAGCAGAAGCTCAGAAGAACTCATCCAGATATGGCAGTGAAGATCAAAGAGGAAGTTCAGAAGCAAATTGATGCGGGGTTTCTGGTGACTTCTACATATCCTCAATGGGTGGCCAATATTGTGCCTGTTCCTAAGAAGGATGGAAAAGTCCGTATGTGCGTTGATTATAGAGATTTGAATAAGGCTAGCCCGAAAGATGATTTTCCTCTACCACACATTGACATGTTGGTAGACAATACAGCTAAATTCAAAGTCTTTTCCTTTATGGACGGATTTTCCGGATATAATCAAATCAAGATGGCACCAGAGGATATGGAGAAGACAACATTCATCACACCTTGGGGAACATTCTGTTATCGAGTGATGCCCTTCGGTTTGAAGAACGCCGGAGCCACGTATCAACGAGCTATGACTACCTTGTTTCATGATATGATGCACAAGGAGATAGAGGTCTATGTTGATGATATGATTGCTAAGTCCCGAACGGAAGTTGAGCATATTGAGCATTTGTTGAAGCTTTTTCAGCGTTTGAGGAAGTTTAAACTTCGCCTGAATCCGAACAAATGTACATTTGGAGTCCGTTCTGGCAAGTTGTTGGGTTTTGTGGTAAGTGAAAGAGGCATTGAGGTTGATCCTGCAAAGGTCAAAGCAATACAAGAGATGCCTGCACCCAAAACTGAGAAGCAAGTCTGAGGTTTTCTTGGCCGCTTGAACTACATTTCCAGATTTATATCCCACATGACTGCCACATGTGCGCCGATATTCAAGCTCCTTCGGAAAGATCAGTCTCATGATTGGACCGAGGATTGCCAGAAAGCTTTCGATAGTATCAAAGAATATCTGTCTGAACCTCCGATATTGTCTCCGCCTGTGGAAGGAAGACCTCTGATTATGTATTTGACAGTTCTTGAAGACTCAATGGGTTGTGTACTCGGTCAACAAGATGAATCGGGGAAGAAGGAACTTGCTATATACTACCTCAGTAAGAAGTTTACTGATTGTGAGTCTCGGTACTCTATGCTTGAGAAGACGTGCTGTGCTTTGGCTTGGGCTGCTAAGCGTTTGCGCCAGTACATGATAAATCATACAACTTGGTTGATATCCAGAATGGATCCGATTAAGTATATCTTCGAGAAGCCTGCTTTAACTGGGAGGATTGCCCGTTGGCAGATGTTGTTGTCTGAGTATGATATTGAGTATCGAGCTCAGAAAGCTATCAAAGGTAGTATCTTGGCTGACCATTTAGCGCACCAGCCGATCGAAGATCATCAGTCTGTTCAGTATGACTTCCTTGATGAGGAAATGCTGTATTTGAAGATGAAAGATTGCGATGAGCCTACACTTGATGAAGGTCCGGAACCTGGTTCCAGATGGACGATGGTGTTTGATGGCGCTGTTAATCAATATGGAAATGGAATTGGGGCGGTGATCATTACTCCTCAAGGTTCACACATTCCGTTTACAGCGAGGCTAACTTTCAAATGCACGAATAATATGGCGAAGTATGAAGCCTGTATTATGGGACTTGAAGAATGCATTGATTTGAGAATCAAGTATCTTGATGTGTATGGTGATTCGGCCCTGGTTGTTAATCAGATCAAGGGAGAATGGGAGACGAATCAACCTGGTCTCATCCCATATAGAGATTACGCAAGGAGAATTTCAACATTCTTCACAGAAGTTGAATTTTATCACATTCCTCGAGAGGATAATCGGATGGCAGATGCGCTTGCTACGCTTGCTTTCATGATTGTGGTCAGACGGTGGAATGATGTCCCCAATATTACTGTGATGCGCTTGGACAGACCAGCTCACATATTTGCGATCGAAGAAGTGAAGGATGACAAGCCTTGGTATTTTGATATCAAGAATTTCCTCCAGAACCAGGTCTACCCACCTGGGGCATCTGTGAAAGATAGGAAAACTTTGAGAAGGTTGTCAGGCAGTTTCTACCTCAGTGGTGAAGTGCTGTATAAGAGAAATTTTGATATGGTTTTGCTCAGATGCGTGGATAGACACGAAGCAAACCTATTGATGACTGAGGTCCATGAGGGTTCATTTGGTACTCATTCCAATGGACATGCCATGGCTAAGAAGATGTTGAGAGCAGGCTACTATTGGCTGACAATGGAGTCTGATTGTTGCAAGTATGTGAAGAAATGTCACAAGTGTCAAATTTATGCGGATAAGATTCATATTCCTCCGACACTTCTGAATGTGATTTCGTCACCGTGGCCTTTCTCTATGTGGGGAATTGACATGATCGGCATGATTGAGCCGAAAGCGTCCAACGGACACCGGTTTATTCTCGTAGCAATTGACTACTTCACCAAATGGGTCGAAGCCGCTTCGTATGCGAATGTGACTAGACAGGTGGTTGTGAAGTTTGTCAAGAACCAGCTGATTTGCCGTTATGGTGTGCCAGAGAGGATCATTACTGATAATGGATCTAATCTGAATAATAAGATGATGGATGAGTTGTGCGCTGAATTCAAGATTGCACACCATAATTCCTCTCCCTACAGACCTAAGATGAATGGGGCTGTTGAAGCTGCTAATAAGAATATCAAGAAGATTATCCAGAAGATGACTGTCACGTACAAAGACTGGCATGAGATGCTGCCATTTGCTTTGCATGGATATCGTACGTCTGTACGCACTTCAACAGGGGCAACCCCTTTCTCTCTTATTTATGGCATGGAAGCTGTTCTCCCAGTAGAGGTGGAGATCCCATCAATGAGAGTCTTGATGGAAGCCAAGTTGACTGATGCTGAATGGATTCAGAATCGTTACGACCAATTGAATTTGATTGAAGAGAAGCGATTAGCTGCCATGTGTCATGGTCAGTTATATCAGCAGAGAATGAAGAAAGCATTCGATAAGAAGGTCAAGCCTCGCGTGTTCCGAGAAGGTGACCTCGTGCTCAAGAAAGTCTTGTCTTTCGCACCCGATTCCAGGGGCAAGTGGACTCCGAACTACGAGGGTCCATATGTTGTTAAGAGAGCCTTTTCAGGCGGTGCTTTGATGCTTACAACAATGGATGGGGAGGATTTCACTCGTCCTGTGAATTCAGATGCAGTCAAGAAATACTTTGCCTAGAAAAAAAGTATATGCAAATGAAAAACAGAATAGCTCGCTAAGTTGAAAACCCGAAAGGGCGGCTTAGGCAAAAATGAGCGTCTCGGTGGAGAACCCGCAAGGGTAATCCAGGCAAAAATTAGAGACTTGAAAAAAAAAAGAATATTTGCATCCCGCTAGATTGAGTACCTCACCCTGGGGCAATCTAGGCAAAAATTAGGGATTTGGCGAGTAACTGCATCCTGACAAGACTTTCTGTTCCACAGCTGTCATTTCGTCAGAGGATTCTCGATTCGTCGTCAAACTGAAGCTTCGAATACATCGAGATTCAAATTGGTAGAGAAAGGATCATTATGTTCAATGTAGCCCTCTTCCAATATATATCACTGATTTCAAATTTGTACAGATCTATGGAGTCTTGCCATTTGCAGGCTACCATTCCATCAAATGAATTTGAGCTTTTATCCAATTATTTGCACTCTTATTTGTTTCAATTCAACAAATGTTTTGCATGTTTTAATTGATAAAATGTCATTGTTTTAAACGAATCAAATTTTTCAAAATTTGCTGTTTTAAACAAAGTGAATATTCACAGTGTCGAAAGGATACTCAAAGATATCTCAGTGCTCTCCCAAGGGTGGCATGATCTCCAACAGGTAAGACATTTGGTTCATATTCCTGGTTTGGTAGTATCTTCTTTCTCCAGATCTTGTGATGGGGTTGTTCCCCAACATAGTTACGAGCATAGTGTTGTTGAAGACTCAGTTTTCTCCAGCAGCAATTTTCCCCAGTAGAGTTGTTTATGCAGTTGGATTCTACTTGGATGATGTTATCCTCCTTCAGTGGGTTGTTCCCCGGAGTTGTTTGGAGTTGCAAAGCTCTTTGTTTCTCGGTTGATGCTGAGATCCCCTGCGGATCTTCGAGATTTTCTCTTGTTCCCCAACAGATTCGTCTTGGTGGCTGTTTTGCCCGTTGTGACTTTTCTGTACCTTGGTTGGGCTGTTTGCTGATCCATCACTCAGAGATTTGGTGTTCCCTGATATCTCTGATCCTCTGCTCCCCAGCAGTACCCGCAGATCTATGCTTTATAGCATATAGATCTCCGCAGATTGGCTTTCCAGTTGGTTTTCTTCCCTGGAAGTATAATACCGGACGTTTGATTCCTGGACCTGTTTGTGTTAGATATGTCTGTTTTGTCAGCATTCATCAAACATAAATCACGCATATTCATGCATATCCATAAACATTCAGATATTCATGTTGCATTTCTCGCCATATATCTTTTGTTGATTGTTCCTTGCTATGGTGGTGCAGATCCCCAATAGATCTCCCCTAGCAGATGTCGGGTGTTAAATCTCTCCATATAGAGTCAGCCCCATAAGCAGAAAGTGTCCTTTGTCTGTCCTTCTGCAGTCCCCCACTGAGATATATCCTCGTCGATGACGGTTTTTTCCGTTTCCTCCGAACATATATATTGGGATGGATTTTCCTATTTGAGTTACATCCTCATTAGGACGTGTCTTGATTCAGTCTGTCTTTTCGGATTATCCCCGGATTGGCTATTTGTCAATTGTCTTGTGCTTCCCAGTGGGTTGTTCCCCAACGGAGTTTTTTTTGGGGCCTCTACCCTTATACCGGTAGTTGTAAGTCCTATTTTCTTTGCCCTTTCAGTGGAATTGGTGGTTATATACCTTTTATTCCTCGGCAAGTTTTTTGGTTTTCTACCCTTTATTCGGTAGATGTAAACCCTAATTCATAGTTATCCCCACCAGAGTATGGCTATTACCCCGTATTCGGTAGTTGTAAGTCCTATCTCTTTTCCCCTTACAGAGGTAACCTTTGTGATTCGTCCTGATTGTAAGTGGATTCCTGTTGTTGTGGTTTTATCCCTAACAGAGTTGATGTCTCCCTGTGGTGATTTCTATCCCCAGTTGAGTTTGTGGTCTTCTACCCCGTATTCGGTAGTTGTAAATCCCAAGTGTTGATCTTTCTCCCCAGCGGAGTTTGTGCCTTGTGGTACAGTTGGATAATTGCCGGATGCTTGCAATTTATCCCCAGCGGGTCTCCTTTCATTTACCCTTGTGTTGGTAATGTTGTTGTTCCCTTTGATTGGTCATCATTATATATCTAGTTTGGTATCCCGATACCTTTCTTTTCGGTTGATTTATCCTTTATTAACCCAGTAACCGGTTGTGGATAATCTTCCATGCGAGTATGTTATTCACGGTCTGCCGGTAATGAATAATATATCTCATGCACTCTTCAGTCGAAGCTTTTTGTGTTTCCCTGGTCGAGTAAGATTCGTTTTTTCCCTTTGTGGAATCGAATGTTCTCTGTTGTTGGATAATTGCCGGATGCTTGCAATTTGTCCCTTTGAGTTATCTTTCGTTTACCCGGATGCTTGGTATCGATTGTCTCTCTTTTTGGTTAGTCACCTATTATATACTTCGGTATCTCTGGTGTCTTTTCCTTTCGAGTATATTATTCACGGTCTGCCGGTAATGAATAATATGTCTCAAGCGCTCTTTAGTTGGAATCCTTTGTTAATTTTCCCCAGCTGAGCAAGATTCGTATTCTTTGTAGAATCGAATATCCATCCTTAAACCAGTTTGTGTTTCGGATGATGAGTGTGTTGGCATATATACCAATTCACGTGTTCGGTAGATCACCTATTATAGACCTTGGTATCTCTGGTGTTTCTTACCATGCGAGTTTATTATCTACGTTCTGACGGTAATAGATAATATATCTCATGCGAGTTTTCTTTGGGTTTGTGTCCCCAGTTGAGTAAGGTTCGTTTTCCCGTTGTGGGTTCGAATGTCCATCCTGTAAGTCGATTTGCTTTTTCAAGCCCTCCTTTCGGATGATGAGTGTTTTGGCATATATACCAATTCACGTTTTGGTTGGTCACCTATTATATACCTCGGTATCCCTGGTGTTCCTTCCTTTCTGCTCCCTATTATGACCTCGGTCCCCCCTGCGGAGTCAGATTTTCCTGAGTTTATGTACCTTTTTCAGGTCTTTCTCAGATGTGTGGATGATTGATATCTCTCACCCTTATACCGGTCTTAGATATTCATTCTTCCTGAGTTTGTTACCCTCATACCGGTAACACCTCAATTCTTTGGTGCTTCCTCAGTAGAGTTTCCTGTTGCTTCTCCCCAAGAGTCAGCTTGTGTCTCTCCAATGGATGTTTTCCTTTTGGAATTTTCTTTTCCCCAGTGTGAGTCCTTCACTCCCCGGTGAGGTCTCCAGTCTGATTTCTGTTATTACCCACTACGCCAAAAATGACTTTTAACAGCGCATCTTAGACAGCGCTTTTAAAAGAAAGCGCTGTCTAAGGTTAAAATTAAAATAAAACACGGAAAATATTCCAAAAAAATAATGAAAGCGCTGTCTAAGGGGGGGTCTTAGACAGCGCTTTCTAAAAGCGCTGTCTAAGACCCCCCCTTAGACAGCGCTTTTAGAAAGCGCTTTTAAATATAGACCTTAGTCAGCGCTTTTGATAAAGCGCTGTCTAAAGTCTTTAAATTAAAAAAAAAATTAAAACCAAAAGCGCTGTCTAAGAGTACCAAAAGCGCTGTCTAAAGTCTTTTAAATATAGACCTTAGTCAGCGCTTTTAAATTAAAAATATTATATTGATAGATTATTTTTCAAAGAGTACCTTAAGGCTGATTTTTTTTTTAACAGTGATGAATATTTTGCAATGTCCTCGTCGTCGTCATCATCAATGAGCGCCTTGAAGCTAAAGACGGTGTCAGAAGCAAACCCTAACGACGCCGCGAAGAAGGCTGAGACGGTGGATCTCGGAAACGAAAGCGACGTCGTTTTCATTCAGAGGTTAATACCTTCCGAACAATCATGGAAATGGTTCCATTACCTCGACAACCACATCCCATGGACCAGACCCACCATTCGCGTCTTCGGTAAATCGTTCCTCCAGGTTTCCCTCTCTTCATTTCAACCCTCCCCAAATTCTGGGTTCCCTACAAAATTTCATCTTTCTCTTCATTCACCTTTCAAATCAATGCTCCTAATTATTAATCCCAATTTGTAAATTTTGTTGTTATGTAATTATATGCAGCCTCGAGACACTTGTTATGTTGCATCTTCAGGATTGACTGAGTTGAGTTACAGTGGATACCAGCCACATGCATATTCATGGGATGATTATCCACCGCTTAAAGACATCTTGGATGCTGTAAGGGTTATTTATAATCTGCATTAATTGTTTGTTAATGAGTTTTTTACTTGTGTTTGTTGATGCTACTTTGGTACCCGTTTGGATTAGTTTTTAGCTTATAGAATTTTCTCAATCAAAATAAGTTTTATGGTTTTTTGCATAGAGATAAGTTCTTCTGAGCCTGTTGAAGTTTATAGAGAAGCTAAGTAAAAGTGCATTTGAAAGTGAGATGTAGAAGCTAACTTTAGTAAAAGCCTCTTTGGTTGACTTATTTAAGTTTATTTACTTGGCACAAACACGGGTGAAACTGTTTGGAAGAGCTTATAGAAACAATTTTGACGTGTCCATAAATTATCTTCAGCTTATTTCTAGAAGCTCTGCAGAATTGCTTATATAAAAACAACTTGTATATACAGTAGAATATTATGGCTGAAGTTGATCCGTAGGCGACCCCACTTAATGGGATAAGGCTTTTTTATTGTTGTTGTTATAAAATTAGTTTATATATAAGCGCTTATGCGATAAGTTTTATACTATAAGCACTTACTGTTGTTGTTGTTATAAAATTAGTTTATATATAAGCGCTTATGCGATAGGTTATAATTTTTAAATTTAAATTTATTTTTTAATCTATTGGTTGTTAACTTTGCTAAATAAATAAAAGGAAGTTATATTTCATTTATTGTTATTTAGGGTAGTAAATTGAATTGGTGATAGCGCTGGTTCTTGTTGTACATTCTTCTTATTTTTTTAATGTGTTTACGATTCGGTGGTTGAAACGTTGCCGCATGAGTTTCTAAGGTCTGGCGTGAGCATTAATGAGGAACTATTACTTTTTTGAAGTGGACCAATCTTATGCTCAATGGCTTTTCTTCTTTTTAAGTTTTTTTTCTTCTCTTTCAGAGTCACACATTAAATGTGATGTAGTCTTGACAAATTATTATATAACTTTATTTATGATAGGTTTGGTACTTTGAATTTATAATAAGTGATTCTTTTTAAGGGTATATTTTACAAAATCAGTGTCACACTCAATGTGATAACACTTGTTTAAGCTGTGTTAATTTCAACAAATTTTCAAGAACAATGGTAATCTGTGTATGGATAGGAGGTCTCTGATGGGCATTCAATTATTATACCCCAGCAAGTGTGAACTGGTTGTTGTATTTATTGCTTAGATAGTCTTAGAGTTATTTTGGCCCTTGGATAAGACCTTATAACACACGTGTTTCTTTTGATAGTAAACAATTATGAATACATGTGAAACTATTTTAGCCAAGATACAGAAATGTTTAGTAGAGATTAGCAAGGAGATTAGGCTTAATTGCGCAACAGTGGACATGAAGCTGATGTCCTGAATATAGTTCGTCTCATACCTGTTGTTGTTGTAATGTAGATTGCTATGTTGAAAAACTCGTGTAAAAATGCAATCAAGGAATTGAAGCATTGGATGACTCCGGAAAAGGTAATGTTTTAAGTGAAGTTGTTACACTGACATTATTTTGTCATTATTCTTTTCATTAATCACAGGAATTCACCCTTTAATGCAGGTCCAAACATCCCTCACTACATTTCCTGCTTCAGCTGAAATAGTGTCTGAACCACTCGGAGTTGTGTTGGTCATTTCTGCATGGAACTATCCATTTTGTATGTTAAAATGTTTATCTTTTATTTGTTTGTATTGACTTATTTAAACTTATGTACTGACATAGACATTTGTGAAATTGTTTGGGATGTTCATAGGCTGTTTTCAACTTGTTTTTATATGTTCATAGGCTGTTTTCAACTTGTTTTTATATGTTCTCCATGACAGCTTATGAAAATGGCATAGCATTTTTGAAAATAGTGACTTTATCTGTTATTATAATAGTAGTTAGTACACAACTGTTTATATGATAAGCACTAATGTTATATTGCATTATCTCTGTTTTTTCAGTGCTGTCACTTGATCCAGTTATTGGAGCTATTGCAGCCGGTAATGCTGTCGTCTTAAAACCATCAGAAATTGCTCCAGCCACATCAGCATTGCTGGCAAAACTGGTAGGGGAGTACATGGATAACTCATCTATAAGAGTTGTTGAGGGAGCAGTTGATGAAACATCAGCATTACTGCAACAAAAGTGGGATAAAATTTTCTACACAGGTTCTCCTTGTTTCTCACCTCTGGTGTTCTTTTATTGTTTATAATTCCAAATTGGTTTTTTCAGATAGACTTTCCTTGTGGTTTGAATTCTTGTTGATTATTACTCATGTGCAAATTTTGATAACCCTTTTGGATAATTCACAAGTGCATTATTTCATCAGCTCTGAAACATGAGTACTTCTCATTATTCTGTTTTGAGTGGAATTTGTGGTTTTTTCTATATTATATTAACATAAGTTTTAACTTTTAAAACTTTTATTGTGATGTTTTTGTGTGAATTGAACAATTTAGTTCTCTCTTGATACATTTTATAGATAAACTCTTTTTTTTTATTGACTTACCCGTACCTTAATCCTTTTTAAGATTCCGTATATCATACTACCGGGTGCCTTACCCGTACCCGTGCAACTAAAAAATCGCAACTAACCACCAAATTATATGGCCAAAATTTTGATGTTTACTACTAATTTTCTTCGATTTTTTCTTGAAGTTGTGAGGGAAATTGTCATAAAGACAACTTATAGTTTTCTCGAAAGTTTGTTAAAATGATGTTTGGATCATATCATATAATGGTTGGTTTTTTAGGTAATGGAAGAGTGGGACGCATCGTGATGGCGGCTGCTGCTAAGCACCTTACACCAGTTGTGCTGGAGCTTGGAGGAAAATCCCCTGTTGTTGTTGATTCAAATTCAAATATCAACTTACAAGTATACCCTTAGCCTCTCTTTTCTATTAACAAATACTTGCTATCACCCTACCTACATTTCACCTCATCAAGACATTTAAATTGATTTGAATTTAAAATTGCAAGGTTACGACTAGAAGGATAATTGCTGGAAAATGGGGTTGCAACAATGGACAAGCTTGCATTTCTCCCGATTATATTATAACCACAAAAGACTATGCTCCTAAGTTGGTAATAGCTTTTTCCCTAGCTAGTGTAGTTGGCTTTCTATATATGTCTCTTTGTTTAGTGTTTGGTGCCTTCTATTTTTAGGTGGATGCTCTAAAGACTGAATTAGAAAGTTTTTATGGAAAGAATCCATTGGAATCAAAAGATTTGTCACGCATTGTAAACTCGAACCACTTTGCTCGCTTGACTAAGCTTTTGGACGATGATAAAGTTTCTGGTAAGATTGTGCATGGAGGTGAAAAGGATGAAACCAAATTGTAAGCTCTGTCTTCTTTGTTGGAGATTCTTCATTGATGAGATGTATGTATTTCTAACTTATGAGTTATTTTTATATTTACACATATCTCATATAATTAAATAGTTGGAATTAATTCAAAATATGTTATATTATTATGTAGTACTTTGATGAATTCAAGTGTGCATTTTATACAAAGGATCAAGTGGACGAAATCAAAGAGGAGTGGTGTCAATTCATGATAAAGCTGTGTAATTAATGTGTACATTTGTAGTATATGTTATGACTTGTAAATGTGTACATAAATTTGTATATATTTTGATACATTTAAGGCAAAATTGGTTTGAATTGGTATATATATATATTTGTTAGCCAAAAATTGGTAGAAAAAAGGCCAAAATGGCATATATAAAATGTGATAATTGTCTGTCAAAATCTGGTTGAAAACAGGTAGAAATTCTGGTTTATAAACCTGGAAAAAATGTGGTTTAAAACAAAAGCTTCAAAAATTTTCGTATACCTTAGACAGCGCTTTTGTAAAAAGCGCTGTCTAAGGGGGGGATTAGACAGCGCTTTTTGAAAAGCGCTGTCTAAGATATACCTAAAAAAATTAAAATAGGAGGGTCTTAGAAAGCGCTTTTGGCCAAAGCGCTGTCTAAGGGGGTGGGGCTTAGACAGCGCTTTTCAAAAGCGCTGTCTAAGGTATACCTAAAAAATTTAAAATAAGAGGGTCTTATAAAGCGCTTTTGGCCAAAGCGCTGTCTAAGGGGGGGGGGGGGGGCTTAGACAGCGCTTTTAAGATTTAAAAAAGCGCTGTCTAAACCTTTAGCAGCGGAGGTTTAGACAGCGCTTTAAAGCGCTGTCTAAGGCTAAAAAAAGCGCTGTCTAAGGTCTTGTTTGTTGTAGTGACCCTAATCAGAGTCGTGTCTTGTTCACGCTGTGTCAGTTTTGTTTTCCCCAACTCAGAGTCGTGTCCTGCTCACGCATCCTTTTTCTTTTACTATCCCCAACGAGAGTCTTGTTAGAGTCTCTGTTCCTGGTGAGTGTATTACTCCGATGGATCGTCTTTTCTTCTGTGTGAATCATATTCCCCACAGAGTTTGTGTCTTTTGCATGCATACATTTGCATCATGAGGTCTCTTAGGGACCAAAATTTGTCTCATTACTGTTATTTAAGCCCATTCTACCGCGTCGAGATGAAGATTTCTAAACTTCACTTCTCCGGATAGAATGACCTTAAATAGGGGCATCTGTAAGACCCCAATTTTGTCCCTAAGATCCCTCATGGCATCATATCATACCATATAATTGCCTCAAGGATCTTTGTGCACCTTTGCTTCCCTCCTAGTGGGTGGGTTATCTTGTGAGTGTGGTTCTTGATCACCAAGCATGTATTGCATTTGTATATCATTGCTTTTCATCTGTTTATTAACCAAAAGTACAAAAATATTGTCATCTAACCATGCTACTTGCAGATGAAGCCAGCTAGGTCAAATCAGTCAAAACAGTCATTGAGCATTAGATGGTGGCCATTCTTGAAGAATTTGGGCACCATGATCATTCATCAAGAGTTCATATGAGTTGTGACATCATTTTGAATCAAGATCTCAAGTGGTAGGGGCTTGGAACTCATCAGAACATGGTTCAGTCAACCAAAACCCTAGCAAAGTCAACTATAGTCAACTGTGCATTTAATCAGTGATTTGATGGTGGGAATTGGTTTGAGAGGTCTCATTCATGTCCATATAAGCCTCATATAACATGTCAAACATCCACAGTGAAGAATTTGAGGTCAGACAAGAAGTTTCCAAAAATAGTAAGTTGACCTGTAATTGGAATTTGCCAAAAATGGAAAGTTCTTCTCCTCAAAATTACATCATCATACAAGCTTCAAATGAATTTTTGTCCAACATGAAAGTTGAAGATCTTGTTCTCCCATTTCCAAAAAAGTCCAAGAACACTCATTTCTCATGTGTGGTTGGCAAGTTATGATCAAATCATTCTCAAAAATTTTTGAACTTCAAAGTGAGATAACTTCCAAACCATTTGGCCAAATTGAGTGAGGTTTTTTGCTACAAGTCACATTTGATATGCTCTATCCAAATCCTTCATCACATTTCACCAAAAATCATCCAATCAAAATGGCCTTTTTCAAGTGCATTGAATTAAAAAAGAGAGGGGTGAAAAATGAACTTTCAAATTAACCATTTCCAATACTTTTTACCAATTGCCAATGTTCAGAAATCACATTTGGAGATTGTTTAGGCCCATTTTCGCACTGTAGCATGCCATGCACATGCAACTTGAGTAATTTCACTAATTGGCCAAAACATTTCCATTTGAGTTAAATTCAATTACCACTTCCTTAACCAAACTTAAGCTTCATTAATCAGAGTATATATGACTCATTTCTGATAGAAAAACCCTAGCCACTATACACAAATCAAATATGAATTTCTTTTTCTCTCAAAAACTCTCATTCTTCACTTGGAACTTTTCTGAAAAATTGTCAAAAGAATTCGTGCCTTGCTCATTGGTGCATCACCTACCATCATTTCTGAAGCTTTTGCAAGCATCATCTCCCAACTGTAGAGCTGTTTCGTGGACTGTTGGAAGAAGCACCTCACATGGCAGTTTTCGATTTGAACACAACCCAGCAAGTTTGAGCCACGATTCACCATCCATACACCTACTGGAGCTTGAGGGAACATCTGTTTCGTGCATACACAGCCAAAGAACCACGAATCATTACTGCTCTTCAAAATCAGGTAAAATTCGAATCACACCATTCCTGAAATCATGCTATGCTTATTAAAGATCCTCCCATGCTGATTATATTGAACTTTGAATCGTGAGAAATGGTTGTGTATTGAGAGAGAAACATGGATTTAAAGTTTGTTGGTCAAATGTTGTTCTTGCTTATTTCTTTCTTGTTAGCTCGAATTAATGAAAATTAATGTTGGAATGTTGATGTATGTTGTCAGCTGAGTCGAATGGTATATTTGTTTCCAAATTCTGGGAAAAAAGTTCATCACGATTGATGAACACGATGAACAGTAGCAGAAACCCTAAAATTTCTTAAACCCAGGTCGTGTTTGGCTGCTGAAATTTTTGTTCTGCATGCGTTTCACTGTTCCATTGCCATGCGCCAATCATCACGTGACACACCCTTAAGTGAAACGCAGCGTTTCACTTAAGGGATCAAATATTTACAAAATTGCCATTCCCGTTTTATATTTTAATTAAATCATTTCATTATTTCAATATTTATTTCATTTTGTATGCCAATCTTCAAAAATTCATAAGTTCTTCAATATTTGTCCAAATTTGATGGGATTTTTTGTGAAATGCTCCTCATGATCTCTAGTTTATTATGGTGATTTTTCCAGATTTTTTGCACGTGTAGTTTTTTAAATGTGCTAGGGTTTGTTCATGTGTGCCCATTTTGTGTATGCCATGCCATTTTGCTTATGAAATGATGATACTTAATCCAATGCCTCTGAAATTTTTTGTGCTTAAACTAGACATGTTCATGGTGATTTTGGTGTAGAGTTTGTGAATTTATCATTGCTGGTTGATGAGATATGATTTTTTGAATAGAGGTGTGACAATTTGTGTCACACCATTCATGTCCAACTTCATGATTTTAATTACCATGCTTATTGAACTCAAAATGGTCTGGATTTTTGCATGAATATACTTATGGATGTTGAGAATACATGTGAATTTTTCTGGAATTATTGATGGCATTTCCTGTTTGATTGGAATTTTCTCCCCTGTTTGCTCATTTGTTGACTTCTTGTGATACATGTTTGTATTTGGTTTGTGAAATTCTAATGCTTAATTGGATGGACTTGAAATTTGGCATGTGAATTATAGACATCTTGAAGTTTGTCATGGTTTTAGTCCCATCCATTTATCATATGTTATCACTGTTTTATGATTAATTGAAGTTGGTGCATGTTTTAATGCTTTGTATGAGTTTGCTTGAACTTGCTTTGACTTTCTGATTTTCATTGACCTACTTCCCTTGATCCAAATGAGCTGAAATTTGGTATGCTTATCATGTAATGGATGATGTTTGATCATGAATTATTTGAGGATTTATTGAAATATTTGTGATTGGATTTGAGTTGCACATTTGACTGATTGTGTTGATCCTTATCTTATATTGGTTTTGAGTTTGAATTGTATACTGATTTTGTTTGACTGGTTTCAGGTACCATTAGTTGCTCAGTTCTTTTAAGAACTTGCTTTGCTTTGCTTGATAGCATTTGCATTGAGGTAGAATCTCTTGTCTTCATGTAGTCTGGAAGACCTGGCCTGTTACTTGGCCAGGCAACTGTCTGAAGTCCTCCTTAAGAGGCAATGTTTGTGCTTGTTTACTTTTGTCCCAAGCAGGAAAAGTCCTTTGAATAAGGCAATTGGTAGACAAAAGAGATATGTAGCCTATCTCCTACTATTCTGTGAGTCACTCACCTTGCTCACACTACTTGTGTTGATGCATAGTGAGTAAAAACCCAAGATCTACCGAGTCTAATTTGTGGAGAGAGTTCCTACTTTCTGAACTCCCACACCTTCTATCATTTGAAGCTCTCCCTGACCAGGGATAAGAGCATGAGGCACACCCCTCATATCCTTTCATCTGCTTCACCTTGGCTCTCAATGTCAAGGTTAAGAGCACCATTAACCCTATTCCAGTTGGCTTCAGTGCCTACCCTTTGTATGAGCCTCATTGTTTGGTTATAGAGTGTGTTGAATGCCTTTGGTTGATTGATTACTTAATTCATTTGTACATGTCTGCTTGCATACTTTGTGCATTTATCATCATTAATTGCTCATTAGTGCATGATCATTTCATTTGTCTTTGTGACATATCTTTGTTGTTTGCCCATTGAGGACAATTGTAAGACCATTCATTGGCCATTGTTCCTATGATATGGAAGTGAGTATAAGACCATTTCATTGGCCACTCATCTTCTTTTTGCTTGATGCATTTGTTTGATTTATGTGAGGATGCAATTGTAAGTCCGTGTAATTTGGCATTTGTTTTCCTATGATCATATGTTGGAAGTTAGAGTAAGCCCAGATAGATTGGCATCTGACATTCAAGTGTTTGCTTTGTTTTTGTTGGAGATTGGTATATGCCCAGATAGATTGGCATCCGGTATCCACTTTTTATTTCTTTGTTGAGGAGATTGGTATAAGTCCATAGAGTGGCCTCTGATATCCAGTTTTGTTTTAGGAGATTGGTATAAGTCCAGTGATTGGCATTCGGTATCCGCTTTTGTTGACTTTCTTCCTTTCCTTTGTTTGTTATTGCTCATTGCCTATTCCAAAGGACGCACTTGAGTCATCTTCTATATGATTTCAAGAGTTGAACCTTCTAGGAAGTTTTACACTCCATCTTCATCCATTCATCCCATTTTGTCCTAAACCTTTTCACATTTGCTTTCAAAACTTGAGATAAATATTGTGCAAACATCTTCATGCTTTCAAATTAGAAACCTGGACCCTAAGTCCTTGACTTTTTCAAAGTCCATTTCATAATACTTCTTTTGAATCAATCTTAATCATACTTTGACCATCCTTTTGTGAATAATCATAATCAATTAACTTCACCCATTCAATTGTTTTGTGGCTTTGTCCATTCTTGTTAAGTTTTCATACATTAGCCATAGGTTTGATTTATCCTAGTTGGTTGATGTCAATCTCACCTATTTGTCCTTAGTTGATTGAATTGTAAGTCTTCCTTGCTTATTATAGGGTTAACCCCTCACTAGCAAGTTGAAGCTTTTCTCACATGGTGGACTTGTTGTTTGTATAAGGTTGAGTTTTCTCCCGTGGATAACGTAAGACCTTAAGGCTTGTGTTTATAATTGAATCCACTAACTTTTGGAAATCTTTTAGCCGAACTACGGCGTTTTGATCCTTACCTTTGATGGAAGGTACGTAGGCAACGGGTTCATCCGTTCGAACACAAAAACAATAAAAAATTGTATATTCTTTTCTCATCATCCCAATCATGTTTGCACAATAAATATTTCAAAACAAATAACATTTTTATACAACAAGTGTGAAAAGGGCTCCCTAGGAGTACCTAGGACGTAGTGGGTGCCTAACACCTTCCCATTGCGTAATTTACCCCTTACCCGGACTCTCTGATCTTTTCATTAGTTTTCTACGCGTAAAACTTCTTAGGCTTTTGTTCGCTTTTTAGCCAGTCCTTTGGATAAATAAAAGTGCGGTGGCGACTCGATTCATTGTATGCTTTGCTTATGGTTTAATCAATAAATCATATAGCGATGAATACACCGCTACACCATGAGCCTTAAGTAATGAGGAATGATGAGACAAAGTTTCTCCTACCTTTGTCTAGAGTGACTTTGCGTAAGGGGCGTAGGCCCTAGCTATTCAAAGCATTTGCACTCATTCATAGACTTTAGTGTGATTCATATCAAACAACTATCAAACACTCTTCATATTCCATTGTCATTCAATCACTTCTTTGCCTCGATCATCTTGTTGTTATCCTTAGTAGGCTGAACTACGAAAGCTCTGACTTTTTCATTGCATGGTGAGAATACGTAGGCAGGAGAATTCAGATTCTGCGCGAGCTACCTTATTTATGTATACTATTCATTGATCATATCCTATTCATTTCTTCATCAATCAATATCATATTTTGAGATCAAATATCATTTTTCCTTGGATTCCATGCACATCCTTTTAGGATGACCAAACCAAAATCAGTCTTATGAACTAAGAGTTGTTTGGCTTATTACCAGACACTTAATTCCTTTGTTTTGGCTACTCCAATACAGTGATACCATGCCCTATGACCCTCACTTGTTGGTTTACCTTTACTCTTTGGTTCATAGTTTATTCCTTCATGGATCATAGATACCGTTCTTCTTTGATTTCAAATTGACTATTCCCCTACAATGATATATTATTTCTTGTGTCAATCAATACTTTCCTTTGGGTTCCATACTCACCCTATTAGGATAATGGTCCACCTTTGTATCAAGAGCTGTTTGTTTCCGTCCATTCCAATACAGTGATACCATGCCTTCGGCCCATCATTTATTGGTATGTTTGTTTACTCTTTGGTTCAAAGCCAGTTTGCCTTTATGGATTCCCATGCTACCATTGTATTTTGGTAAAAGTTATTGTTTATCCCTTCAATCATATCTTGATAGTTCTATTTGTCTTGTCAGTACTTCGTGCTTAGATAAACACTTATTTATTCTCTCTCTCTCTCTCTCTCTCTCTCTCTCTCTCTCTCTCTCTCTCTCTCTCTCTCTCTCTCTCTCTCTCTCTCTCTCTTTATTTCCGTGATTCCATGAACTACGAATGCTCTAACTTTCTCATTGCACAGTGAGAATACGTAGGCTTGAGGATGTGAATCCTTGGCGAGCATAATCCTAATTATTCCCTCTTCTGCCTTATGGCACCATCCATACCTTTCATAATCCATAATCTACCTTCAACTAGTAAATCGCTCACCCCAATGACATATCTTTTCTTTGAAACTAGATACAATTTTCTTTAGAATTCCATATAAACCCTGTTAGAACATTTTTCCACCTTTGTGTGAAGAGTTTTTTGGCTTATTGCCAAACATTCAATTCCTTATTTTCGGCCTAACCATACAGTGATACCATGCCTTAGGCTCCTTACTTGTGGTACGTGCCACCTTTAATCTATGGTTTCAAATTCTATTTCTCTGATGGATTTCAATATACCCTTACCTTTGGTTCTGAACTATACATTTTCAGCCACTTTTACCAAATCCTTCATTCTTTGACTTTGGTTACTTTTCTCTATCATTCCATTCATCTCCATGATGCATCTATAACTATACCTTCATTCACTTCATGTGATATACCTCTCTCTTTGAGCCAAATACATTATCTCTTTGAGCTTCATCTTATGTCAGCTTGTGAACCAAGAGTTGTTTGTGTTGTGAAACCAAACACCTAATTCTCTTTCTTTTTGGTTATTCTAATACAGTGATACCCTGCCGTAGGTCCCTCACTTGTTGGTTCATACCAGTTTGACTCTTGGGTTAAGATTTTCATCCCTTTTGGGAGTTCAAATCATATAATCCTTTGGTTTAGACCATACCTTTATCACAACTTCTTTTCACCTCCCACCATGAGTTCTATGAAGTACGGAGTTCTGAATTCCTTAGTGCACTATAAAGTTACGTAGGCATGAGGGCCTCAATCCTTACCGAGCACTTAATCTATTTCTCTTCATTTCCTTATTCTTTCGCGAGTAATCCTTTAGATAGAACACCTATTCGAGCAAGAACAATCAAAACGGTTCCCATTGAGTACAATGGATGTAAGGGGTGCTAATACCTTCCCCTTGTATAACCGACTTCCTTACCCAATATATCTATTTCCCTTGGGTTTTATCAATGTTTCCCCTTTCCTTCGGGAATAAATAAAGTTCGATGACGACTTTGTTGTATGTTCAAGCGTGCGATGCGTTCGGGTATATTTCCGCTAGCTTCACACCAGGCATGATTTGTTTTGCAAATGAGCCACAAATTTTAAAGAATCAGGCGAAAAGGTGAAACATGAAATGTGTAAAGAATCGATCGATTCAAATTCATTATAATGATTCGTGAAAAATTAATCACATATTCAGAATCATGACGAAAAATTGCTTCTAATGATATATTCACATGTAATTAACAGTTAAGAATTAAAAAATCACTATTTTCAAGTTTATGTGTTCCATGCAAAAATAAGTGATTACCTAATAAGCAATTTCAAAATAGTATCTTAAATCAATCAACCAGAAAACATCCAATAATTCATGGTAAGGGTGTGGAAGAGAGAAAGGATTACCGACAAAGGAAAGGTTTGCTCCGGTTAGTGTTGAAAATCGGAGTGACGAAGAGAAATACAAAAAACTTCAAGAATAAACTCCTTTAATCCATTTAACTTCCAAACTATGGTAATTATTCTTGATGATGAATGAAAGTAGAAGATGAATATTGAATGTAACATATTGGTGAATATACTTGAATTGATAAAATTTGGATGATAATTGTTGATGAAACCTGATAAACTTTAGATGATGATTGTTGATGACAATGTAGAAATTGTTGATGGATGATTTTTGATGATACTGATTGAGCGAATGCACATTGTTTCCCCATAAAATATAAGCGCAAATGGGTGAGCGTCCCTCACTTTTCCAAAATAAAATTCAGAGATGCATCTGCGAATGTGTTTTAGGGTTTGTCTGCAGACGCATATCTGGTTTAATCCTTATTTTCAAATTTATGAGGTTTTTCAGAGATGCATCTCCTAACGAGTTTAATTTATATATAATGCGCAGACAGACCCTCCATTCTATCCTTCTTCATTTTCTGAAACTTTTGAGATACCCTCATTGGAGATCGTGAGAAAATTCTTCCAGAGGATTTTTCAAGAATCAACATTACCTCTACTTCAAGCTTTCCAATCCCAACTCACTCCACTTACTACATTCAACATTTTCATCCTCAAATAGTTTTTTTAGTAAGTTTCCCATTTAACTTTTTTAAAATTTTGGTTAATGTATTAGGCAAAATAGGTTATTTTAAATGGATTAGGTAGTAGTCACATTCGAAATAGGTAGCTGTTAGAGACTAGCACTTTCATTTGGTTGCATTTTGGGTTGTTATTGTAAGACTAGTCTAAGTTTTTGCCATTGTTGAAAAACATGAGCTTATTCGGAGATGTATCTCTGAATTATGTCCTTACTGGTTTTTTGGAGATGCATATCTAAAAATGTTATGAAATTGCATGTTCTTGTTTTTTCCCAGGAAAAATGGTTGTAAACAACACTGGCAGATTGAGACTTGGTCGTGAAACCCAACATGCGTTTGTTCGATGTGAGAGGGCTAGACTTCAGAATGAACATGCTAGGGCTAGGCGGGGAACTGTTCCTAGTCCTATTGACGGAGAAACATCAAATTTTATGAGTCGTCTATCACATTGGTCCTCATCCTAGGAGCACATTTTCCCTATTCACGAAGATCGCGAGGAAGCTCCTGCAGCACATGATGGTGTCTTTGCACATGCAGACCCTTATCTAGGAAGGCTCTTTGACATCTCTTTACTGTTATACAATAGAGATCATGTTGTTGGGCATGTCTAGGCCAAAGAGGTATATTTGTTAAAGGTTTTCATTAGTATATTTTAAACAAATTCCCTGCGACTGATATTGTTATATTTCTTTTAACATGAGCATGAACGTTTGAAGTCTGTTAACCACAATAAAAATATTTTGTAGCTTTACCAACCTGGGGATGATTGGTTTGAAAGTGTCATCCGATACTCTGGTCTTGCTAGCCTATGTTGCTCAAGGTACAAGACCATTAGAAATGGAATGCATGAGGCTTTTATTGAGAGATGGCATAAAGAAACATCATCTTTGCACTTCCCCGTTGACGAGACAACAATTGCACTGGATGTCGTTGCTTGCCTTTTACACCTTCCAATTAGGGGGAAATTACTTGATCATTATAGGATCAAACGTGATGAAGCCCAGGAGATAATGGTCATTTATTTGGGAGCTGGCCCAATGGATGCCCTGATGCGGTGTGAGAGCACCAGAGATAATCATGCCAAATTTTCATACTTGAAGAAGCTTTATGAATAAAACTTGGAGTTGACCGATGATGCCGACGAAGATGATCTACAGTTTAGCTACCACTAGAAGTATGCTTTGAGGTGTTTCCTTCTATTCTTGGTTGGCACGTCCATGTTTGTGGACAAAAGTGAAACCTACGTCGATGTGGCATACCCTAAGTACTTCATCGACTTATCGACTATTCACAAGTGGAATTGGGGCTCGCCTATTTGGTATATCGGTACTCCAAGCTAAGCGAAGGTTCTCTTTGGAAGACAACACAAATGACATGCTCTTGCACCTTGCCGATGATAATTTCCATATCCAGTACTAATTTTAAAAGGGTAAGATGATCAAAGGTGCGTTTGGAGACGCGACTCCTAAACACTTGAGCGCACATTTGGGTTTTCAGAGGTGTGAGTTGTAACACCCATACTTTTAAATAGATTATTTTATTTAACTATTGATATATTTTATCCATCATACTTGAATTTTAGTGTATAGGGATATTTTAGTAATTTAATAATTATCAGGGTTATAGAATTGGAGAGAAGAAAAATAAAATATTACTATTGGGATTATTGCATATAATTAGACATATTTAATTATTTTATAATAAGCTTAAATAGTAGAAAATATAGAAAATCTAATTATATAATTATTTGAATTAAATATTTATTTAGTTCAAATAATAATTTAATTAAATAAATAGAAGAATTGAGTCATTTGTGTGAATGGAGTGAAGTATGAGGTGAGAGGAGAGAAGTTGAGAATAAGTTGGGCAAAAACTGTAATTTTGAGAAATAGTTAGACCCATATAAATTCTAAAAGTTGGGAGAAGTTAGGATTTTAGAAAAAATTTACAATAAGTGAAAAGAAGAGGCAAGAAGTACAAAGGGGTTTTGGGAAAAAGAGTTAGGTTCGAGAAGAGGAATACATAGAAGTTTCTAGAATCATCACCGTTGATGGAAATCTAAGGTAAGGGAGGGAGATTATCTTCTTATGGATGATTTAGGCAGACAAGATAGTGAGGGTTTCTTACCCTCCTATCAGCGCCTTGGAGTTTATACTGTTTTCCCTAATTTTCTCTTTTTCTTACGATTTTTGTAAATTGACCAAATAAGGTCTGGCCAAAACCTTATTGGTACGACTAATATAAATGTTTTTCTATATCATTACTCTAAGAACCAAAAGGGGGATTTGGAATAAATCCACTATGGTCTCTATAAGTGTTGTTGTTTATAGGTTTATAAACTTGTTATTGATGATGATATTGTATAAATTCTTTTGTTTGCATGGTTGATTACTGTAAGACCCCAATTTTGTCCCTAAGATCCCTCATGGCATCATATCATAGCATTGCATTGCCTCAAGGATCATTGGACACCTTGCTTCCTTCCCTGTGTGTGGGATCCCTTTGAGAGTGGTTCTTGATCACCAAACATTGCTTGCATTTGTATATCATTGCTTTTCTTTTAATCACTAACCAAAAATGTACAAAATATGTCATCTAACATTTGTCTTGCAGCTTAAGCAGTTAACAGGTCAAGGCATCAGGTGAATTCATGGTACAAAGAGCAGATGGTATTTTCTTGAGATATGGATCATCTGACCATTATATGGAGCTTATATGAGCTATAGGTTCATTTTGAAACCAATTCCCCAAGTGGTTGAGGCTCAAGTTCATCAGAACATGTTCAGGTCATCTAAGGGCCAATGACAGTCAACTGAAAGTCAACTGTGGGTTTTGAATTAAGAAATTGAGTTTCTTCATCCCATTCATGTTCAAGTCATGCTTATTCATCATACCAAAGATCAACATTGAAGAATTTGAGGTCAAGTCAAAAGTTTCTAAAAATGGAAAGTGACCTATAATTTCAACTTTCTAAAAATGGAAAGTTTTTGGTCCAACTTCAACTCAACTTTCCAACATCAAGGAAGTTCCAACTGAATTTTTGTCCAACATGAAAGTTTAAGATCTCTCTCTCCCATTTCCAAAAACTCCAAGATCATGAGCATCTGATGAATGGTTGAGGAGATGTGGTCCAATCATTGCCAAGTGTACATGGAACTTCAAATGGCCATATCTTTTGATTCATAACTCCAAATTTGGTGCCTCTTTTTCTAAAATGCTTCTCATGACATGAAGTTTCCAAACCATTCATCGCATTGCATGAATTTTCATCATTTGATCATTTGCTTTTTCAAGTCAATTTTGGAGGGAAATTGCAAAATTTAAAATTGGTGCATTGTATGGACCAAATGCCATTGCCAACATGTGCATGGGAAGATTTTGAGTGAAATTGAGCTCCCATATGGCACTGTTCACGTGGGATTAGTCCATGCACCATGCATTTTTCAATTTTTGCCAAACACCTTTATTTTGCTTAATCTCAAATTAACCATGATTAATTTTAATTAAAATGAGATTAGGACAGAGTATATATTGATAAACATAACAGAATTTCGGGGGTTAATCATTTTTCACCATTTCTAGATCCAAATTCTCTCTCCCTCCAAAATTTTCTTCTAATCACAATTCAAATTTCTTCAACATATCAACTGGTTTTTGTTGAAGATTCATGATCAGTGAGTTGGATAGAGTGTGAATCCATTGTTTGTTTGAGGAATTCGAGCATAATCAAGCAGTTGAAGCTCAAGAACTCAAGAATGGAAATGGATTGTTAAGCTAGATCTACACGGTTTCAAGCTTCCTTTTCTTCATCAATCATCATAACAAGTGTCTTGGAGTTGATTTGGACCATTACAAGCCTTGAATCGTGCGAATCCAGAACCTGCTCTTCAAGAGGCAGGTTTTTCGAAGCTTTCAATTCTCAAATTCATTGCCATGATAATGTAGATCTACTCTTGCTGATGATTCTGGTGAAAATTTCATGTGAAATGATGCATTATTGAATGAGATATGTGTGATTGAAAGTTTGTGCATCAAAATGTTTTTACTCGATTTGATTTATTCATGAGGAATTGATGTTAGATAATGCTTGATCTGTAATCTCCTTGGCAATAGCTTTCGAATGGTATAGATTTTACTCATTTCTGGAAAATTTGTTTGAGCTTCATGCACTGTTCATCATCGTCTTTGTGGAGAAGACGATGTAGCGTCCGTTTTGTGACGGTTTAGCGTCCACTCTGGTTTGGCTAGGGTTTGCGTGTGAAACGGCAGCGTTTCATTGTGGCGCGCTTCATTTTGAATCTGAACATGGTTCGATTCCTGGCGCATCACATTTTTCAAATTAATTCATCATTTATGCATTTCCCTCCTTATTTTCCATGCTATGATCATTTTCATTTCAAATTTTTTCTTCCAACTTCAAAAATCCATAACAATTTGAAAAATGCTCCAAATAATCCCTGGTTTTTTGCCACTTGATCCTTGGAATGTCTAGAATTTTATGATGATAATTGTTGAAGTTGTGCATGGCTGGATTTTGGATTGTGCTAGACTTTGTGAACATGTGTACATTTGTGACCTTGCTCCATTCATCTTATCATGAAATGCTTGATTTTAATCCAATTGCCATGAAATTTTGCATGATTGTTCCTAACATATTGATGGATGTTTTATGCTTGGTTTGGTATTTTTTTCCCCTTTGCCATTTCTGTTTTATGCACATGTTTGCATGGTGTGACAATTTGTGTAACACATTTGGTTGATCAACTTGTGCAATTTTATTTCCATATCAAATGACCTCTGTTGATTCTGATTTTTTTGTATGATGATTGTATTAGATGTGTTGAATGCTCATGAATTTTTCTAGAATTATTTGAATCATTTCTGTTTTGATTTGGAATTTTCATTCTCAATGTCCAAATATGAGCTTTGAAATTGTCTTTGACTTCCCTTGCACATGAAATGCCTTTGCTTGATGATTTTGTTTTGGTCCTTTTTAGGACATGTTAATATGTGTTTGAAGTTGCATTGTGTTGAATATTAGCCCCTGTTTTGAATTTTTCTTCACCTTTGACCCTAGGCTTTGACCTAGTGGTTTGGACTTACATTTGAGCTTTGAATTTCAGGACCAAGCACTCAATTTCCATGGTTGATGTTGCTTCATCATTTGAATGTTGATATTTGCTATTGATTGCTAACATTTATTTGTTTTGTAGGTTGATGATAATTCACTGAAGTTTGCCTTATGGCTTATATGTTGTACATTGGGATTGTCTGTTTGTTGTTGACTGTTGTCTGTTTGTCTGAATACTGTACTGATTTGTTTAGTTGTTTACACAGGTACCTAAGTTGCTTTAAGTTCATTTGAACTTTGCTTTGCTTGTGGTTGGCATACCACTTAGGTATAATTCCTGATCTTCATGTAGTCTGGAAGACCTGCTGTTATTGGCAGGCACCTGTCTGAAGCCCTCCTTAAGAGGCCATGTTCTTGTTTGTTTATCTTTGTGCCAAGCAGGTTAAGTCCTCTTAAGAGGCAATTGGCAGATAGAAGGGATGTGCAATCCATCCCCTGCTATTCAGTTGTGTCATTCATTTTGCTCACACCATGTGCTGATGCACTTTGAATAAAAAACCCAAAATCTTGTCCATAGAGTCAGTCATTTGTGGAGAAGAGTTCCTTCATTCTGAACTCCCACACTTTCTATTGATGCAAGCTCTCCCAGGCCAGGGATAAGAGCTATGAGGCACACCCCTCATTTCCATTTCATCTGCTTCACCCTAACTCTCAATGTTAGGGTTAAGAGCTCAAAACACCCATTTCCAGTTGGCTTGTTTGTCGAGGTTGATGTGACCTCTTGACTAAAGCCTAACCTTGCTTGAGCCTATTGATTGTGTATAGTGTGTGATAAGTGACTGTTTGTTTGCTTGTTTGCCCATATGTGTATAATTGTTTGTGTGTGCCTTTGTGCATTTTGTTTTCATCACTTGTATATCATTTCATGATCATTGTTCATACTTTGTGACATTTTTGTTTTGTCCATTGAGGAGTCAATTGTAAGTCCATTTATTGGCAGTTGTTTCCTATGATCTGGTAGGAGTTGGAACTAAGACCATTGATTGGCATTCCATTTCCTAGGAGTCTAGTGTAAGTCCATTGATTGGCATCTGGTTTCCATCTTTGTTTTGTGGAGGTGTACATAAGATCATTGATTGGCACTCCATTTCCTATTTTATTTTGTTTTGTGAGGAGTCAGATGTAAGACCATTGATTGGCTATCTGTTTCCTGTGATCATTTTTTTGTGAGACTGGTATAAGTCCATAGATTGGCATCTGGTATCTTTCTTTGTTTTGTGAGACTAGTATAAGTCCATAAATTGGCATCTGGTATCCGTCTTTGTTTTGTGAGGCTAGTATAAGTCCATTGATTGGCATCTGGTTTCCATTTATGTTGTTTATCTGTTATTTGCTTGTTGCCTTTTCCAAAGGAATCACTTGGATCATCTACATATGATCTCAAGAAGTGAACACCTAAGAAGTTTTGCATCCCTTAACCTCCTACCCTTTTTGTTCCTTAAACCTCCATGTGCATGTTAACCCAAACCAAAAAAACTTTGTGCAAACATTTTCATTTCTTTTCAAACCAGAAACCTAGGCCTTAAGCCTTTGATTTTTCAAACTTCATTTTCACAATACTTCTTTTGAATTGAATTCTAATCATACTTTGACTTCATTTTGTGAATAATTCTAATTGGTTAATTTCACTCATTCAATTGCTTTTGTGGCTTTGTCCATTCTTGATCAAGTTTTCATACATTATCCATAGATCTCAATTATCTTAGTGGTTGATGTGAATCTCACCTTTTGTCCTTAGTGATTGAATTGTAAGACTTCCTTGCTTATTATAGGGCATGGTACCTCACTAGCAAGTTGAAGCTTTTCTCACATGGTGGACTTGTGGTTGTATAGGTTGAGTTTTCTCCCGTGGATAATGAAAGACCTTAGGGATTTTGTTTAAAATCAATCCACTTACTTTTTGGAAATCTTTTAGCCGAACTACGAGGTTTTGATCCTGTAAAGGTACGTAGGCAATGGTTATCCATCCAAACACAAAAAATAATAAAAATTGTATATTCTTCTCTCATCCTCCCAATCAATGTTTGCACAATAAATATTTTCATAAACAATATCTTTTGCAACAATTTGTGAAAAGGGTTCCCTAGGAGTACCTAGGATGCTTTGGGTGCCTAACACCTTCCCTTTGCATAATTACCCCCTTACCCAGATCTCTGACCTTTCATTAGTTTTCTATGTGTAAAACTTCTTAGGCTTTTGTTTGCTTTTTAGCCATTCCTTTGGATAAATAAAAGTGCGGTGGCGACTCTATCTTTGTATGCTTTGCTTTTGATTTAATCAATAAATCATAAAGTGACAAATACACCGCTACAGAAAAGTGGCGACTCTGCTGGGGACAATTGTTTCCTAGTGGGTTTGCCTACTTTTCACAATTGTTGTGATATATTGTTTATGACATATTTTTGTACAATTTGGGATTACTGTATTGCTTGTAATGATTGATTTGCTTGATATATCAATTGCTTGCTTGTTTGGTGATTTCTGTGAGATGAGTTCTATACCCGAACTCGAGTGTACCCTATGATAGGAGAATGGCATAGTCTTGTCGACTTGTGTGGAGTTATTCCTAAGCAAGTTGACTTACGAGTCCATTCACTTGGTGGAGGTCATGTTGGATTAATGATGTCACACAAGTTATTTGTGGTTAGGCATTATTCTTCCAATATGTGCCGTAGAAGCCAAGGACCTTAGTTTACCAAGCCCATCTTGGCCTATTTTTAGGACGTAGTGCGGAGGTCGTTCAGATGTAAGATCTGATGCGATTGTTACGCGATACTACACCCATAAGAGTCTCTCTTGAGAATATTTTTGGAATACGAGTATTCGTTCCTCCGATAATATTCGAAAGATGGGATGATGACTATGGGAACCTCTGGTAGAACATGTTCGGCAGGTTTAAACCATAGTACACTCCCTTTGGGTGGTTCTTAACTGAGACTCCATGCTCGTGACTCACAACAAACCCGTGATTCATGGTTGATCCGTTCACCCACGTTAATATCAATGGAACTTGGGTGTTGATAAGGTGAAAACCATAATCCACCAAAATGGATGATTGATATTAAGGATGGTTGAATCGTTCGTATATCGTTAATATCAATGGAACTTGGGTGTCGATAAGGTGAAAACCATAATCCACCAAAATGGATGATTGATATTAAGGATAATACGAACCATCCCATGACCTTTGTCTGGTGTGCTTTGCTTGATCCTTGAGTGTGATTGTTGCATTCATGCATTCATGCATTCATCTGCATCCATATCATCAGATAAAAAGAAAATTTTCAAGGAACTTAAGGGGTTTATTTGCAAAATTTTCAGATATGGAAAGACAAAAAAGGCATACAAAGAAGTACAGCTTTAGACAGCCCGATCTGAAAGAGTTAAGGAATCTGACATCTTATGTATTAGATCCCTTGGGTTTCAAAGCTCATTATGGGAAGCTTCTGCCTCTGCTGACTACTCAGGTTGATGAAGGGTTGATGAATACTTTGGTGCAGTTCTATGATCCTCTGTATCACTGCTTCTCTTTTCCAGACTTTCAGCTATTACCTACCCTTGAGGAGTATGCTCATCTTGTGGGTATTCCGATTCTGGATCAGGTGCCGTTCAGTGGCTTGGAGAGTATTCCTACTTCTCGAGAGATCGCAGACTTGTTGCACATAGATGAATACTTGGTTAAAGCTCATATGACTTCCAAAGGTGGAATTCAAGGTCTCCCTTCTGAGTTCCTCATCCCTCAAGCTAATGTTTATGGGAAGGCCATGAGTGAGGATGCCTTTGAAGCCATATTCGTGCTTCTCATCTATGGATTGGTATTGTTCCCCAACATCGACAAATTTGTGGATGTAAACGCTATTAGGATCTTCTCTGTTCTTAATCCTGTTCCGACTCTGTTGGGTGACGCCTATGTCTCTTTGCACCTGAGGAATGCAAAGGGTGGTGGAGCTATTGTGTGCTGTTTGCCTCTGTTGTATAAGTGGTTTATTTCTCACTTACCTCAGACGGTCGCTTTCAAGGAGAACAAGGGATGTCTACGGTGGTCTACGAGACTCATGTCTCTCACCAATGATGATATTTCTTGGTATGATCGTGCATATGATGGTGTCCAGATCATTGATTCTTGTGGTGAGTTCTCCAATGTGCCTCTTCTTGGTACATGTGGTGGGATTAGCTACAACCCTATATTAGCACGACGTCAGCTTGGGTTCCCCCTAAAGGATAAACCTAATAACATTCTGTTAGAAGGTGTGTTCTTTCAGGAGGGTAAAGATCCCCAAGGCCTGAAAGCAAGGATGGTCCGCGCTTGGCGCAAGATTCACAAGAAGGGTAGAAGTGAGTTGGGTCCGAAGAACTGCATTGCTTTGGAGCCATACACTACTTGGGTGAGGAAGAGAGCATCTGAGTATCTTATGCCTTATGATTATCCGAGACCTACACCTTTGGTTGTGGCTGGGCCTTCAACCCTCCCTAACCAAGGCGTAGAGGAGTTGAGAGAAGAAGATTTTTCACGTGCTTGGATCCGTGAAAGAGAAGAGTTGCTTCAACAACTTAAGGAAAAGGATGCTCTGATCGAGTTCCTCGAGCATCAGGTCATTGACGATCCGAATGACGCATGGACTTCTCTACTTCCTCAGTCTTCCAAGTTCTGGAAAAGGAGGTATGACAGACTCGCCAAAGATAAGGCGGACATGGAAGCAGCATATGAGAGAGAGATCAAGAGGCTTCGTGCAACTTATCTTCCAGCATCCCGAGCTTCTAGGGATCCATAGGATGTTTATTTTCCTTCTCTCTTGTAATAATTAACAATGCTGTACTTCTTTGTCCAAATATATTTGATGAGATATTTTCCATATGCGATTAAAATGCTTAATGCTCAAAATTGCAAATAATACCCTAAAGTTCCTTGAAATAAAAAACAAATCATATGCACGAGCATTGCATACATCATTTGCATAAGCAGGTGTTGTTCTGGTCTTCTTGTCTGTGGCCTAACTCTGTGCTCTTCATTTATTTTGAAGACAAGCTGACTCATCGGTACTACACCAGAGCCAACTCTTCTAGACTGATGGATCATCTCGAGCAAGAGAACCGTGAGCTGAAGGATGAAGTTGCCAGACTCACTACTTTGATGGAGCAATTCTTAGCTGCTCAGAATCAGCCGTCTCCGCCACCTGCAACTCCTCCCCAGAGGACTGTTATATCCGAAGTTGCTTCGTCAACAGTGCCAGCTGCCAGTGCCCACTTTGTGCCGACAGCCATGCCGCCCGGGTTCCCGTGGGGGATGCCTCCTGGTTATATGCCCGATATTCCAGCACCAACATTTGCTTCCATGCCGGCATCTAGCCCAGTCCTTGCAATGCCTCCTCCTGTCGTGCATACCATTCCTAGGGTAGACGACACCATCTATCATTCTGAGCCGTCTGAGGGCCCAGATGTTAATGAGAAGATGGATGCGATGAATGACCAATTTCTTGAACTCCGCAAGGAATTGAAGACCCTTCGAGGAAAGGATTTGTTCGGCAAGTCTGCTGCTGAACTCTGTTTAGTTCCCGGTGTGAAAATACCCGTCAAATTCAAAGTCCCAGATTTTGAGAAGTACAAGGGGAACACCTGCCCTCTCAGCCACCTGGTTATGTATGCCAGGAAAATGTCTACTCAAACGGATAATGATCAACTGCTAATTCATTATTTCCAGGACAGTCTGTCCGGTGCTGCACTAAGATGGTATATGAGTCTGGATAGTGCAAACATCCGTTCCTTCAATGATCTTGGCGAAGCTTTCATCAAGCAATACAAATACAACGTGGATATGGCTCCCGATCGGGATCAGCTCAGAGCCATGTCCCAGAAGGACAAAGAGACATTTAAAGAGTACGCCCAGAGGTGGCGAGAGCTGGCAGCTCAGATTACTCCTCCGCTGGAAGAGAAGGAAATGACTAAGATCTTTCTGAAGACTCTTAGTTCATTTTATTATGAGCGGATGATCGCTAGTGCTCCCTCTGATTTCACTGAAATGGTGAACATGGGGATGCGATTGGAGGAAGGAGTCCGTGAAGGACGACTATCCAAAGATGAAGGCTCTTCAAGCAAACGATATGGGGCGTTTGCGAAGAAGAAAGATGGGGAGGCACATGCCGTGCAATCCCATGTCAAATCTAGAAGACCCTCTGCCAAGAGGAAGCCTGTGCGTCATGCCAGCAGTCAGCACCAGGTGGCTCACATAGCACCTGTCTTCCGTGATAATCAGCAACACAATAATCAGCAATCACATCAACAGTATCATCAGCAACAGCATTGTCCTCAGCAGCAGGCCTACCAGCCTCGCAATAGTAATTCAGCTGGTCCGAGTTATGAAAGGAAGAAGATCACTTTCGATCCGATTCCAGTATCATATGCAGAGATGTATCCCTTTGATAGAGCGGAAATTGATTACTCCAAGGGATCCTCCGGCAGTACCGGCTAACCCGCAGTGGTGGTATAAGCCTGATCAGCATTGTGTTTACCACTCGGGTGCTCCGGGTCATAATGTAGAAAACTGCTTTCCGTTGAAGACTAAGGTTCAAGACCTTATGAGATGCGGCATTCTGAGCTTTGAGGACTCAGGCCCCAATGTTACGAAGAACCCATTGCCCGAGCATGGGAAGTCGGTTAACATGGTCCAGGGTTGCCCTGGCAAATACAAGGTCAAATATGTAAGCCATATTCGACAGTCATTGGTTGAGTTGCATCGTCTACTATGTGATTACAGTCATATGGAGCACGACCATGACAAATGCCGTATCTGCTCTGTCAATCGTCTGGGTTATTGCCAAATACGTAGAGAGCTGCAAGAGTTGTTGGATGATGGAACTATTGAGATTCTTCAGAATAGAAATGTTGATGAAGACGAACCAGAGGTGAATGTGATTTCTCCTGTGTTCAAGATACCGGAGCCTGTTGTCATCCGTTATGAGGGTAGCAAGCAGAAGGTTTCTCCTTCGCTGATTATCAAGCCTGCAGGTCCTGTGCCTTATTCGTCTGGTAAAGCAGTTCCATTCTGCTATAATCCAGTTGCTGTTGAAGAGGGGAAAGAAGTGTTGTTGCCTTCATCCTCTGTTGTGAATATAGCTGATGTGAGCGGGTTGACCCGTAGCGGTCGTGTGTTTTCTGCACCCCCGAAGCCTCAGGCTAGGGCTGATTCTGTTGAGCGTCCGGTTGGGAATGCTGTTAATCCTCCGAACCCGGCACCTGTTGTTAAACCCTCCTCTGTACAAAAGACTCCTACTTCTTTTGTTGGCCCTAGTGGCATTGTGAATGAAGACTGTGATGAGATGCTGAGGCTCATCAAGAAGAGTGAGTACAACGTTGTAGACCAGCTTCTACAAACACCGTCCAAAATATCCGTGTTATCTTTGCTTCTGAATTCAGAACCCCATAGGGAGGCTCTGCAGAAAGTTCTGGACGTAGCTTATGTTGATCATGACGTCACTATTGAACAATTTGACAGCATTGTTGCAAATATTACTGCTTGCAACACTTTGAGTTTCTGTGACGCTGATCTCCCTGAGGAGGGAAGAGACCACAACATGGCTTTACATATATCCATGAATTGCAAGAACGACGCCATGTCCGACGTGCTGGTGGACACTGGGTCATCTTTGAATGTATTGCCGAAGACCACTCTTTCTAGATTGTCATATCAAGGGCCTCCCATGAGGCAGAGTGGTGTTGTTGTGAAAGCTTTCGATGGGTCGCGTAAGACCATGATTGGGGAAGTTGATCTCCCAATCAAGATTGGACCAAGTGATTTCCAAGTTACCTTTCAGGTTATGGATATCCACACATCTTATAACTGTCTCCTTGGTAGACCATGGATTCACGAGGCTGGCGCCGTGGCATCCACCCTACACCAGAAGTTGAAATTCGTTAAGAATAAGAAACTGGTTGTGGTAGGGGGAGAAAAGGCTCTCTTGGTTAGCCACTTGTCTTCTTTCTCATACATTGATGCTGAGGATGAAGTTGGAACGCCTTTCCAAGCTTTATCTATAGCCGAGCCGATTGAGAAGAAGTCTCCTTCATTTGCTTCCTATCGTGATGCGAAACTGGCCATTGAATGTGGTGCGGTTGCTGGTTTAGGAAAGATGATCGAGCTTGAAGATAATAAATCCCGGGCTGGCATTGGCTATTCTTCTAGGGTCTTCAATGAGAAAGGGCTGTTCAAGAGTGGAGGTTTCATCCACGCCGATCGAGCTGTGGAAGCTGCTGCTATCTTGGAAGAGGATGCAGAGGATACTGGCAATTTTGTCATCCCTGGCGGGATCTGCCACAATTGGGTCGCTGTGGATGTTCCTACGGTCATCCATAAGTCAGCGTAATATGTTTGCTTTGTTTAAAAAACCTTTCTCCCATGCCAAAAGGAGAAGTGATGACATTGTTGGCATCATATATACAATGATATTTCATTCAATAAATTCATGTTAAACATTTGTTTTTCCATTTGTTTTCACTTTTTGCTTTTGCATGAAATTGGTGATCATAAAAAACCCTAAAAACAAGAATAAAAGCAATCTTTTCATCTGCATAATGATTTGCTTGTTTAAATTCTAAAGTTTTTCATTATCCAAAATCATTATGCAGGTTGATTCTAAAACCCATTGAACATAATGATCCAACGTCATCTCCCAATTTTGAATTCCCTGTATTTGAAGTAGAGGAAGATGATGTTGAAGGAATTCCTGATGAGATTACCCGTCTTCTTGAGCACGAAGAGAAGATCATTCAGCCGCACCTTGAGAATCTGGAAACAGTCAACTTGGGGTCTGAAGATTGTGTTCGGTTGGTGAAGATTGGGGCACTTCTTGAAGAGTCTGTCAAGAAGGGGTTGATCAGTTTGCTACGAGAATATTTCGATATCTTTGCTTGGTCGTACGAAGACATGCCAGGTCTAGATACATATATTGTGCAACATTTCCTGCCTTTGAAGCCTGAGTGCGTGCCTGTGAAGCAGAAGCTCAGAAGAACTCATCCAGATATGGCAATGAAGATCAAAGAGGAAGTTCAGAAACAAATTGATGCGGGGTTTCTGGTGACTTCTACATATCCTCAATGGGTGGCCAATATTGTGCCTGTGCCTAAGAAAGACGGAAAAGTCCGTATGTATGTTGATTACAGAGATTTGAATAAGGCTAGTCCGAAAGATGATTTCCCTCTACCACACATTGATATGTTGGTAGACAATACAGCCAAATTCAAAGTCTTCTCATTTATGGACGGATTTTACGGATATAATCAAATCAAAATGGCACCCGAGGATATGGAGAAGACAACATTCATCACACCTTGGGGAACATTCTGTTATCGAGTGATGCCCTTCGGTTTGAAGAACGCTGGAGCCACGTATCAACGAGCTATGACTACCTTGTTTCATGATATGATGCACAAGGAGATAGAGGTCTATGTTGATGATATGATTGCTAAGTCTAGAACGGAAGTTGAACATATTGAGCATTTGTTGAAGCTTTTTCAGCGTTTGAGGAAGTACAGGCTTCGTCTGAATCCGAACAAATGTACATTTGGAGTCCGTTCTGGCAAGTTATTAGGTTTTGTTGTCAGCGAGAGAGGTATTGAGGTTGATCCTGCAAAGGTCAAAGCAATACAAGAGATGCCTGCGCCCAAAACTGAAAAGCAAGTCCGAGGTTTTCTTGGCTGCTTGAATTATATTTCCAGATTTATATCCCACATGACTGCCACATGTGCGCCGATATTCAAGCTCCTCCGGAAAGATCAGTCTCATGATTGGACCGAGGATTGCCAAAAAGCTTTCGACAGTATCAAAGAGTATCTGTCTGAACCTCCGATCTTGTCTCCGCCTGTAGAAGGAAGACCTCTGATCATGTATCTAACTGTTCTTGAAGACTCGATGGGTTGTGTACTCGGTCAGCAAGACGAATCGGGAAAGAAAGAATCTGCTATCTACTACCTGAGTAAGAAGTTCACTGATTGTGAGTCTCGATACTCTATGCTTGAGAAGACGTGCTGTGCTTTGGCTTGGGCTGCTAAGCGTTTGCGCCAGTACATGATAAATCATACAACTTGGTTGATATCCAGAATGGATCCAATCAAGTATATCTTCGAGAAGCCTTCTTTAACTGGGAGAATTTCCCGTTGGCAGATGTTGTTGTCTGAGTATGATATCGAGTATCGAGCTCAGAAAGCTATCAAAGGTAGTATCTTGGCTGACCATTTAGGACATCAGCCGATTGAAGATCATCAGTCTGTTCAGTGCGACTTCCCAGACGAGGAGATTCTGTATTTGAAAATGAAAGATTGTGATGAGCCAACACTTGATGAAGGTCCAGAACCTGGTTCTAGATGGACGATGGTGTTTGATGGCGCTGTAAATCAGTACGGAAATGGTATTGGGGCAGTAATCATTACTCCTCAGGGCACACATATTCCTTTTACAGCAAGGCTAACTTTCAAATGCACGAATAATATGGCTGAGTACGAAGCCTGCATTATGGGATTGGAAGAGTGCATCGATCTAAGGATCAAGCACCTCGATGTGTATGGTGATTCGGCCTTAGTTGTCAATCAGATCAAGGGAGGGTGGGAGACGAATCAGCCAAGTCTCATTCCATACAGAGATTATGCGAGGAGGATTTCAACGTTCTTTACAGAAGTTGACTTTCATCATATACCTCGAGAAGATAATCGAATGGCAGATGCTCTAGCTACGCTTGCTTCCATGATTGTAGTCAAGTATTGGAATGAAGTTCCCAACATCACCGTGATGCGCTTGGATAGACCAGATCACGTGTTTGCAGTTGAAGAGGTGAATGATGACAAGCCTTGGTATTTTGATATCAAGAATTTCCTCCAGAACCAGGTCTACCCGCCTGGGGCATCTGTGAAAGATAGGAAAACTTTGAGAAGGTTGTCGGGCAGTTTCTACCTCAGTGGAGAAGCGCTGTATAAGAGAAATTTTGACATGGTTTTGCTCAGATGCGTGGATAGACACGAAGCAAACCTGTTGATGACTGAGGTCCATGAGGGTTCATTTGGTACTCATTTCAATGGACATGCCATGGCTAGAAAGATGCTGAGGGCAGGCTACTATTGGCTGACAATGGAGTCTGACTGCTGCAAATATGTGAAGAAATGCCACAAGTGTCAGATTTATGCGGACAAGATTCATATTCCTCCGACACTTTTGAATGTGATTTCATCACCATGGCCTTTCTCTATGTGGGGAATCGACATAATTGGCATGATTGAACCGAAAGCGTCCAACGGACACAGGTTTATTCTCGTAGCAATTGACTACTTCACCAAATGGGTTGAAGTTGCATCATATGCGAATGTGACCAGGCAAGTGGCCGTGAAGTTTGTCAAGAATCAGCTGATTTGCCGTTATGGTGTGCCTGATAAGATCATTACTGATAATGGATCTAACTTGAATAACCAAATGATGGAAGAGTTGTGCGCTGAGTTCAAGATTGCACACCATAATTCCTCACCCTACAGACCCAAGATGAACGGAGTTGTTGAAGCTGCTAATAAGAATATCAAGAAGATTATCCAGAAGATGACAGTCACGTACAAAGATTGGCATGAGATGCTGCCATTTGCTTTGCATGGATATCGTACATCTGTCCGCACTTCAACAGGGGCAACCCCTTTTTCTCTTATTTACGGCATGGAGACTGTTCTCCCAGTAGAGGTGGAGATCCCATCAATGAGAGTCTTAATGGAGGCCAAGTTGACTGATGCTGAATGGATTCAGAGTCGTTATGACCAGCTGAATTTGATTGAAGAGAAGAGATTGACTGCCATGTGTCATGGTCAGTTATATCAGCAGAGAATGAAGAAAGCATTCGATAAGAAGGTCAAGCCTCGTGTGTTCCGAGAAGGTGACCTTGTGCTCAAGAAAGTCTTGTCTTTCGCGCCCGATTCCAGGGGCAAGTGGACTCCAAACTATGAAGGTCCATATGTTGTCAAGAGAGCCTTTTCAGGCGGTGCTTTGTGTCGCAACCTGAAAAATACAGTGCGCGAAAAAAAACAACCGGCGAAAGAAAAAGACAGAAGAGTCGCCACCGTGCGTTATTCATCCCAAAGGAGGGAAAGGAAACGCTCGAAGTAAACCTGAAAAAGGAAAGGACAAGACGGGGTCTCGCAACCAAATCTTGGGTTCGGAGTCGGTTATGCGAAGGGAAGGTATTAGCACCCCTACGCATCCGTAGTACTCTACGGGATCCACTTTTGTAGTTCTTGTCTAAAGGGTGTGAGTTTATCTTGTGCTGTTTACCAAAAAAAAGGGTTAAATGAAAATGACTCGCGCGGATGTTGCATCCACTGCATACGTATCTCATCTGAATATGAGAATCAGAGTCTTCGTAGCTCGGCTGACCTATGGGTTGGGGGTATGTGTGCTCGCTAAGACATCGCGTCTTATGCCTACGTATCTCATCTGGAATGAGAATCAGAGCAAGCCGTAGTTCGGCTAACTACGAGGTTATGGATTGGGTTCTGGACGAACGACGTCACTACGCAATCTACCGGATGCTCGACCTTTGGAGACTTACTCGCCTGTAGTAGAAGGAGTAAACGTGTTGCTTTGGGTTTTAGGGTTTGGGATGCTCGAGGGCAAACAGGCAGTCCTTGACGAAGGAACCGCGCTACATGTGGGGATATGAATACAAAACACAAAACATGTATCTCAAAGTAAAATGCCACCAAGGGGCTCAAACATTGCCTCCTATCGAGGTCTTCCAGCTAAGAAAGCAATAAAGTATGAGAAAGGGAAAAAATTACCACACGGATAAAGATCCGAAGCTATAGCAGTTAAAGGGGCAAGAAACCCTGAAATGTCTCCAGCTGGACCGTCAAAGGAAATCAGTCAACACGAATAATCAGAATAAAACTCCAGGGGGTATCCCACAAATAAAGTGGGAAACCACGTGAGTGTCTCTGCGAAAGCCATGTGAGCCCTCACAAAACTCGACAAAGGGTTAGAGCAGCAGGATGAAATCAAGAGAAAACAATGCCATGGAAACACAAGACAGGTTAGAATAAACAAAATAGGGTAACCCAGAGTTGCCCCTAAATCAAAATGTAACCACATGAATAATTCCATCAAAATTCACAAAAGGCTCACAAAAAAGGTATCAAATTCACCCATAATACCTCATACATTTAGAGCATTCAAATAAAAGGCATAAAGATGATGGATATAGGGCAAACCTGATTGGGGAGCTTGATTGAAATTGAGTTGCACCCGTGAGGTTTACAAGTTGAGTTCCCTTCAGGGTTTGGAGGCTGCTCTGAACTCTGTTAGTTCTTCTCTCACTATCTTTTTCCTCGGGGTTTTGCTTCTCTCCCTTTTTCTCAAGTGAATCTCCCAGTGTAACTCCTCTACTGAAACTTCAGTATTTATAGACTGATTTTCGTGGGTAATGGGCTCAAATGAGGGAGACCCAAGTCCAAAATAATTTGTTATATTTTATTTATTTATTTATTTTATTTAATTAATTAATTAATTAATTAATTAATTAAATTTTTTTATTTTTTTTTTCGTTTTTTTTTTCCAGGAAAAATGAAGGGTAAATTTTGGGGTATTACACTTTGATGCTCACAACTATGGATGGGGAGGATTTTACTCGTCCTGTGAATTCAGATGCAGTCAAGAAATACTTTGCCTAAAAAGAAAAATAGAATAGCTCGCTAAGTTGAAAACCCGAAAGGGCGGCTTAGGCAAAAATGAGCGTCTCGGTGGAAAACCCGAAAGGGTGATCCAGGCAAAAATTAGAGACATGAAAAAAAAGAGTATTTGCATCCCGCTAGATTGAGTACCTCACCCTGGGGCAATCTAGGCAAAAATTAGGGATTTGGCAAGTAACTGCATCCTGACAAGACTTTCTGTTTCACAGCCGTCTTTTCGTCAGTGATTCTCGCTCAGTCGTCGTCAACTGAAGCTTCAAATACATCGGATTCAAATTGGTAGAGAAATGGTCATTATGTTCAATGTAGCCCTCTTCCAATATATATCACCGATTTCAAATTTGTACAGATCTATGGAGTCTTGCCATTTGCAGGCTACCATTCCATCAAATAAATTTGAGCTTTTATCCAATTATTTGCACTCTTATTTGTCTCAATTCAACAAATGTTTTGCATTTTTTAATTGATAAAATGTCATTGTTTTAAACAAACAAATTTTTTGAAATTGTTTTTAAACAAAGTGAACATTCACAATGATGAAAGGATACTTAAGAATTTCTCAGTGCTCTCCCAAGGGTGGCATGATTTCCAACAGGGTAAGACATTTGTTCATATTCCTGGCTTGGCTGTATCCTCTTTCTCCAGATTGTTGTTGGGGTTTCTCCCCAAGCAGAGCTTCTGTCGAGATTTTTCCCCTGAGTAGGGTATTTGTTGGGATTTCACCCGAACATGATTGTTGAGCAGAGCCTTTTTTATGACTCCTCCTCATTCAGAGTAATTGTTGAAGGCTTCAATTTTTCTCTTCAGCAATATTCTCTCCCCGGCATGGGTGCTTTCCTCTTGGAAGATTCGGTAGTTGGTGGGTTGGTACCCCAGTACTTCGTAGTTTCCTCGGATAGATCCCCGATGGAGTTGTTGGCATGATGTGATTCATCTATGCTATCTCTCCCCATCAGAGTGCTTGTTGAGTATGTCACCTCTTTTCCCTTCAGCAGAGCAGTGATTCTTGCCTCCTCAGCAGTTGTGGTATTTTGTGAAGGTTTGGTATTTGGTGGTTGATCCCCAGCTCTCCTTCTCTGTCTCAGATAAATCCCCAGTAGATTTGTGGTGTGGTGGATTGTATCTGTGATGACCCCATCATGCATAGATTTGGTGATTTCCTGATGTTTCTGATCCCTAGTAGAGTGGCGTATGTGGCAGAATCTACTTGTGTGATCTTTTCTCCCTCGGTGGGTTTCCCCCAGTGGAGTTGTTTGGAGTTGCTTTCGTGGCAGTTTCCGCCGGTGCAGTGAGCTCCTTTTCCAGTTGAGACTGATGATCCCCCTGCAGAAATCTCGTGATTTCTCCACTTCCCCAACAGAGTTGCTTTCGTGGCAGTTTCTGCCTGCTGTGAACTTCTGTTCCCCAGTTGGGTTGATTGATGATCCATCGCTCAGAGATTTTGTGATTTCCTTGATATCTCTGGATTTTTCCCAGCAGATCTTTGCTTTTTAGCATTCAGATCTCCAGCAGATTGGCTTTCCAGTTGGATTTCTTGGATTTTTCTTCTGAAAGTGTAGTACCGGGCATTTGATTCCTGGATCTGTTTGTGTTAGATATGTCTGTTTTGTCAGCATTCATCAAACATAAATCACGCATATTCATGCATACTTTCAACATTCAGATGTTCATGTTGCATTTTTTGCCATATATCTTTGTTTGTTGTCTCCTGCTGATTGGTGATATAGATCTCCCCAGTAGATCTCCCCAAGCAGATGTCGGGTGTCTAAATCTCTCAATATAGAGTCAGCCCCATAAGCAGAAAATGTTTGTCATTCCTTCTGCAGTTCCCCACTGAGATACATCCTCGTGGATGACGGTTGTTTCCGTTTCCTCCCAACACATATATTGGGATGAGTTTTTCCTATTGAGTTATATCCTCATTAGGACGAGTCTTGGTTCAGTTTGCCTTTTTGCTTTGATCCTGAATTGGCCTTTTTTCAACTGTCTCTTGTGCTTCCCTGTGGAATAAAGGAATAAATTTCCCAGTAACCGGCAATAGTTCATTTTATCCCCAGCGGAGTTTGGGCCTTCTACCCAGTAACCGGTAGTTATAAGTCCTATCTTTTTGGCCTCTACCCAGTAACCGGTAGTTATAAGTCCTATCTTTGTGGTTTACTACCCAGTAACCGGTAGTTGTAAATCCTGTTTACCTTTTTTCCCTCTTTGTGGAATCTGTGGTTGTTTACCCAGTGATTGGTATTTGTGAACTTTTTGTTCCTCAGCAAGAGTCGATGGTTTTCTACCCAGTATTCGGTAGTTGTAAATCCTATTTTCTTGCTCTCCAGAGTTCGTGGTTTTCTGCCCAGTAACTGGTAGTTATAAACCCTATTTTGTGTTTTTCCGTGCGGAGTTGTGATCCTTTCACTCCCCACGCAGAGGCTTTGGTTTTCTACCCCGTATTCGGTAGTTGTAAACCCTACTTTTGTATCCTCATCAGAGTTTTGGCCCTCTACCCAGTAACCGGTAGTTGTAAGTCCTATCTCTATTCCCCTAGCAGAGGTAACTTTTGTGGTTCATCCTGGTTGATGGTGGATTTTGTGGTTTTCTACCCAGTATTCGGTAGTTGTAAATCCTATGTTGTTGTTGTCTCCCTATCGGAGTCTGATGCTTTCTTGTGGATAATTGCCGTATGCTAGCAATTTTATCCTCAGCTGAGTCTTTGGTTTTCTACCCAGTAGTCGGTAGTGGTAAACCTCTTGTTTCCTCAGCCAGAATCTTTGGTCTTCTACCCAGTATTCGATAGTTGTAAATCCTTTGTTCTCCCCTTTGCAGAGTTAACCTTGTTGTTCATCCCAACCGATGATGGTTACTCTTGTTGGTTATCCTCATCCAGTATTCGATGTTGATATTCCCTTGTCTGAGTAATTGCTCTGAGTAAGCAATGGCATTCCCCAGCAAGTCGTTTTGTGGATAATTGTCGTATGCTAGCAATTTTATCCTCAGCGGGTCCTTTCACCGTTTGCCAGTGATTTGTTCCCCGGATCATTGATTTTTATCAATGCATCCCCCGGTGAGTCCTCTTTCATTTACCCTTTGGATTGGTAATGATTGTTGCTCCCTTTGATCGGTCATCATTATATACCTAGTTTTGATATCCCGATGCCTTTCTTTTCGGATGATTTATCCTTTATTAACCCAGTAACCGGTTGTGGATAATCTTCCATGCGAGTATATTATCCATGTTCTGACGGTAATGGATAATATATCTCATGCACTCTTCAGTCGAAGCCTGTTGTGTTTCCCCAGTCGAGTAAGATTCGTGTTCCTTTTGCGGAATCGAATATTCTCTTTTTTGAGCGTGTCTCCCAGTAACCGGTGATATGTCTCCTGGATAATTGCCGTATGCTTGCAATTTATCCCCATGTGAGTTATCTTTCGTCTACCCTGTTGTTGTTGGTAACGATTGTTTCTCTGTTCGGTAGGTCACCTATTATATACCCAGTAACCGGTATCCCTGGTGTTCCTTCAATGAGAGTATATTATCTACGTTCTGACGGTAATAGATAATGTATCTCATGCGAGTATACTATCCACGTTCTGACGGTAATGGATAATATATCTCATGCGCTCTTTGGTTGAAGCCTTTTGTCCTTCCCCATTTGAGTAAGATTTGTTTTCCCGTTGCGGAGTCGAATGTCCATCCTGTAAGTCGATTTGCTTTTTCAAGCCCTCCTTTCGGATGATGAGTGTCTTGGCAGTAAAAACCAATTCACGCCTTCAGTTGGTCACCTATTATATACCCAGTAACCGGTATCCCTGGTGTTCCTTCCTTTCTGCTTCCTATTATGACCTTGGTCCCCTGCGGAGTCAGATTTTCCTGAGTTGATGTACCTTTTTCCAGGTCTTTCTCAGATGTTTTGGTTGATTGATATCTCTCACCCTTATACCGGTCTTAGATATTCATTCTTCCTGAGCTTGTTGTTCTTTCACCCAGTAACCGGTGTTTAGATCACATGTCTCTTTGAACTTGTTACCCAGTAACCGGTAACACCTCATCTTGCAGATTTTCCCCAGGAGAGTCTTCTGTTAGACGTTCCCCAGCGGAGTTTCGGTTGTGTTTTTATCCTTTTGCTGTAATTTTGAGAAATAGTTAGACCCATATAAATTCTAAAAGTTGGGAGAAGTTAGGATTTTAGAAAAAATTTACAATAAGTGAAAAGAAGAGGCAAGAAGTACAAAGGGGTTTTGGGAAAAAGAGTTAGGTTCGAGAAGAGGAATACATAGAAGTTTCTAGAATCATCACCGTTGATGGAAATCTAAGGTAAGGGAGGGAGATTATCTTCTTATGGATGATTTAGGCAGACAAGATAGTGAGGGTTTCTTACCCTCCTATCAGCGCCTTGGGGTTTATACTGTTTTCCCTAATTTTCTCTTTTTCTTACGATTTTTTTAAATTGACCAAATAAGGTCTGGCCAAAACCTTATTGGTACGACTAATATAAATGTTTTTCTATATGATTACTCTAAGAACCAAAAGGGGGATTTGGAATAAATCCACTATGGTCTCTATAAGTGTTGTTGTTTATAGGTTTATAAACTTGTTATTGATGATGATATTGTATAAATTCTTTTGTTTGCATGGTTGATTACTATAAGACCCCAATTTTGTCCCTAAGATCCCTCATGGCATCATATCATAGCATTGCATTGCCTCAAGGATCATTGGACACCTTGCTTCCTTCCCTGTGGGTGGGATCCCTTTGAGAGTGGTTCTTGATCACCAAACATTGCTTGCATTTGTATATAATTGCTTTTCTTTTAATCACTAACCAAAAATATACAAAATATGTCATCTAACATTTGTCTTGCAGCTTAAGCAGTTAACAGGTCAAGGCATCAGGTGAATTCATGGTACAAAGAGCAGATGGTATTTTCTTGAGATATCGATCATCTGACCATTATATGGAGCTTATATGAGCTATAGGTTTATTTTGGAACCAATTCCCCAAGTGGTTGAGGCTCAAGTTCATCAGAACATGTTCAGGTCATCTAAGGGCCAATAACAGTCAACTGAAAGTCAACTGTGGGTTTTGAATTGAGAAATTGAGTTTCTTCATCCCATTCATGTTCAAGTCATGCTTATTCATCATACCAAAGATCAACATTGAAGAATTTGAGGTCAAGTCAAAAGTTTCCAAAAATGGAAAGTGACCTATAATTTCAACTTTCCAAAAATGGAAAGTTTTTGGTCCAACTTCAACTCAACTTTCCAACATCAAGGAAGTTCCAAATGAATTTTTGTCCAACATGAAAGTTGAATATCTCTATCTCCCATTTCCAAAAAGTCCAAGATCATGAGCATCTGATGAATGGTTGAGGAGATGTGGTCCAATCATTGCCAAGTGTACATGGAACTTCAAATGCCATATCTTTTGATTCATAACTCCAAATTTGATGCCTCTTTTTCTAAAATGCTTCTCATGACATGAAGTTTCCAAACCATTCATCACATTGCATGAATTTTCATCATTTGATCATTTGCTTTTTCAAGTCAATTTTGGAGGGAAATTGCAAAATTTAAAATTGGTGCATTGTATGGACCAAATGCCATTGCCAACATGTGCATGGGAAGATTTTGAGTGAAATTGAGCTCCCATATGGCACTGTTCACGTGGGATTAGTCCATGCACCATGCATTTTTCAATTTTTGCCAAACACCTTTATTTTGCTTAATCTCAAATTAACCATGATTAATTTTAATTAAAATGAGATTAGGACAGAGTATATATTGATAAACATAACAGAATTTCGGGGGTTAATCATTTTTCACCATTTCTAGATCCAAATTCTCTCTCCCTCCAAAATTTTCTTCTAATCACAATTCAAATTTCTTCAACATAGCAACTGGTTTTTGTTGAAGATTCATGATCAGTGAGTTGGATAGAGTGTGAATCCAGTGTTTGTTTGAGGAATTCGAGCATAATCAAGCAGTTGAAGCTCAAGAACTCAAGAATGGAAATGGATTGTTAAGCTAGATCTACACGGTTTCAAGCTTCCTTTTCTTCATCAATCATCATAACAAGTGTCCTGGAGTTGATTTGGACCATTACAAGCCTTAAATCGTGCGAATCCAGAACCTGCTCTTCAAGAGGTAGGTTTTTCGAAGCTTTCAATTCTCAAATTCATTGCCATGATAATGTAGATCTACTCTTGCTGATGATTCTGGTGAAAATTTCATGTGAAATGATGCATTATTGAATGAGATATGTGTGATTGAAAGTTTGTGCATCAAAATGTTTTTACTCGATTTGATCTATTCATGAGGAATTGATGTTAGATAATGCTTGATCTGTAATCTCCTTGGCAATAGCTTTCGAATGGTATAGATTTTACTCATTTCTGGAAAATTTGTTTGAGCTTCATGCACTGTTCATCATCGTCTTCGTGGAGAAGACGATGTAGCGTCCGTTTTGTGACGGTTTAGCGTCCACTCTGGTTTGGCTAGGGTTTGCGTGTGAAACGACAGCGTTTCATTGTGGCGCGCTTCATTTTGAATCTGAACATGGTTCGATTCCTGGCGCATCACATTTTTCAAATTAATTCATCATTTATGCATTTCCCTCCTTATTTTCCATGCTATGATCATTTTCATTTCAAATGTTTTCTTCCAACTTCAAAAATCCATAACAATTTGAAAAATGCTCCAAATAATCCCTGGTTTTTTGCCACTTGATCCTTAGAATGTCTAGAATTTTATGGTGATAATTGTTGAAGTTGTGCATGGCTGGATTTTGGATTATGCTAGACTTTGTGAACATGTGTACATTTGTGACCTTGCTTCATTCATCTTATCATGAAATGCTTGATTTTAATCCAATTGCCATGAAATTTTGCATGATTAACATATTGATGGATGTTTTATGCTTGGTTTGGTATTTTTTCTCCTTTGCCATTTCTGTTTTATGCACATGTTTGCATGGTGTGACAATTTGTGTCACACATTTGGTTGATCAACTTGTGCAATTTTATTTCCATATCAAATGACCTTTGTTGATTCTGATTTTTTTGTATGATGATTGTATTGGATGTGTTGAATGCTCATGAATTTTTCCAGAATTATTTGAATCATTTCTGTTTTGATTTGGAATTTTCATTCTCAATGTCCAAATATGAGTTTTGAAATTGTCTTTGACTTCCCTTGCACATGAAATGCCTTTGCTTGATGATTTTGTTTTGGTCCTTTTTAGGACTTGTTAATATGTGTTTGAAGTTGCATTGTGTTGAATATTAGCCCCTGTTTTGAATTTTTTCTTCACCTTTGACCCTAGGCTTTGACCTAGTGGTTTGGACTTACATTTGAGCTTTGAATTTCAGGACCAAGCACTCAATTTCCATGGTTGATGTTGCTTCATCATTTGAATGTTGATATTTGCTATTGATTGCTAACATTTGTTTGTTTTGTAGGTTGATGATGATTCACTTGAGTTTGCCTTATGGCTTATATGTTGTACATTGGGATTGTCTGTTTGTTGTTGATTGTTGTCTGTTTGTCTGAATATTGTACTGATTTGTTTAGTTGTTTACAAAGGTACCTAAGTTGCTTTAAGTTCATTTGAACTTTGCTTTGCTTGTGGTTGGCATACCACTTAGGTATAATTCCTGATCTTCATGTAGTCTGGAAGACCTGCTGTTATTGGCAGGCACCTGTCTGAAGCCCTCCTTAAGAGGCCATGTTCTTGTTTGTTTATCTTTGTGCCAAGCAGGTTAAGTCCTCTTAAGAGGCAATTGGCAGATAGAAGGGATGTGCAATCCATCCCCTGCTATTCAGTTGTGTCATTCATTTTGCTCACACCATGTGCTGATGCACTTTGAATAAAAAACCCAAAATCTTGTCCATAGAGTCAATCATTTGTGGAGAAGAGTTCCTTCATTCTGAACTCCCACACTTTCTATTGATGCAAGCTCTCCCAGGCCAGGGATAAGAGCTATGAGGCACACCCCTCATTTCCATTTCATCTGCTTCACCCTAACTCTCAATGTTAGGGTTAAGAGCTCAAAACACCCATTTCCAGTTGGCTTGTTTGTCGAGGTTGATGTGACCCCTTGACTAAAGCCTAACCTTGCTTGAGCCTATTGATTGTGTATAGTGTGTGATAAGTGACTGTTTGTTTGCTTGTTTGCCCATATGTGTATAATTGTTTGTGTGTGCCTTTGTGCATTTTGTTTTCATCACTTGTATATCATTTCATGATCATTGTTCATACTTTGTGACATTTTTGTTTTGTCCATTGAGGAGTCAATTGTAAGTCCATTTATTGGCAGTTGTTTCCTATGATCTGGTAGGAGTTGGAACTAAGACCATTGATTGGCATTCCATTTCCTAGGAGTCTAGTGTAAGTCCATTGATTGGCATCTGGTTTCCATCTTTGTTTTGTGGAGGTGGACATAAGACCATTGATTGGCACTCAATTTCCTATTTTATTTTGTTTTGTGAGGAGTCAGATGTAAGACCATTGATTGGCTATCTGTTTCCTGTGATCATTTTTTTGTGAGACTGGTATAAGTCCATAGATTGGCATCTGGTATCTTTCTTTGTTTTGTGAGACTAGTATAAGTCCATAAATTGGCATCTGGTATCCGTCTTTGTTTTGTGAGGCTAGTATAAGTCCATTGATTGGCATCTGGTTTCCATTTATGTTGTTTATCTGTTATTTGCTTGTTGCCTTTTCCAAAGGAATCACTTGGATCATCTACATATGATCTCAAGAAGTGAACACCTAAGAAGTTTTGCATCCCTTAACCTCCTACCCTTTTTGTTCCTTAAACCTCCATGTGCATGTTAACCCAAACCAAAAAAACTTTGTGCAAACATTTTCATTTCTTTTCAAACCAGAAACCTAGGCCTTAAGCCTTTGATTTTTCAAACTTCATTTTCACAATACTTCTTTTGAATTGAATTCTAATCATACTTTGACTTCATTTTGTGAATAATTCTAATTGGTTAATTTCACTCATTCAATTGCTTTTGTGGCTTTGTCCATTCTTGATCAAGTTTTCATACATTAGCCATAGATCTCAATTATCTTAGTGGTTGATGTGAATCTCACCTTTTGTCCTTAGTGATTGAATTGTAAGACTTCCTTGCTTATTATAGGGCATGGTACCTCACTAGCAAGTTGAAGCTTTTCTCACATGGTGGACTTGTGGTTGTATAGGTTGAGTTTTCTCCCGTGGATAATGAAAGACCTTAGGGATTTTGTTTAAAATCAATCCACTTACTTTTTGGAAATCTTTTAGCCGAACTACGAGGTTTTGATCCTGTAAAGGTACGTAGGCAATGGTTATCCATCCAAACACAAAAAATAATAAAAATTGTATATTCTTCTCTCATCCTCCCAATCAATGTTTGCACAATAAATATTTTCATAAACAATATCTTTTGCAACAATTTGTGAAAAGGGTTCCCTAGGAGTACCTAGGATGCTTTGGGTGCCTAACACCTTCCCTTTGCATAATTACCCCCTTACCCAGATCTCTGACCTTTCATTAGTTTTTTATGTGTAAAACTTCTTAGGCTTTTGTTCGCTTTTTAGCCATTTCTTTGGATAAATAAAAGTGCGGTGGCGAATCTATCTTTGTATGCTTTGCTTTTGATTTAATCAATAAATAATAAAGTGACGAATACACCGCTACAATTACTACTATAGAGTTGAGATTTTTCCACAGAAATTCGAACGACTCTATTTGGATCGTTTGATTTCCCAAATCTATGACGTTGATGATCCTACTCTATTTCCCCTAAATTTTCCTAAATTAATCATTTTGAGATTTTCCCAAATGAAGAAAAACCTTGATTTTAATTTTTTTATTTATGAAAAATCAAATTTTTTGACAAAAACTTAAAAAACAAAACTTTTTGGAAAATCGATAATCGGTTTAAGGGGGAGTCGGCGGCCGGGCAGGGCTTGGGACGAGGGTCAGCGGCGGAGCCACGTCGAGAGGGTGCCACGATGGATGTATACGCGTTATCATGCGGCGACAATCGGGTCGCGCAACGGCGATCCATGGCGGTGGGCTGCGTCAGAAATGCGACTGTTAGGGATTTTCGCGATCGGAGCCGCATAACCGGTGTCGCGGCGGTGGGTGGCCGCGATATGGCGACAGGTGGCATGGGACGATGGGCTTCGTCATTCCAATTGCGTTTTTCGGGTGTTTTTTCAATTTCAAACGTTTTTCGACAATTTCCGAGTTCAGAAGTTTTTCCGTGAAATTTTTGAAGAACTTTTGAAGTTAGAGCTCTTGGTGACCTTAGGGCCACTTTTGATTAATTTGAGAAAAAATGTCTGGTTTCATCCTAAGTAGTGTTATTGTAACACCCCGATAATAATAAAATAATTATTTGAATTGAGTTAATAATTTAATTATTAATTTAATTAAATAATTGGAAATTTTATTATTATTATTATTTTTTGAATTATTATTATTTTGGAATAATAATTATTATTTGGAAAATATATATAAGTTGGAATTAAGGAAAAAGTCCCATTGGGAGTAAAAACATTTCACGTGAAAACAGAGAAAATCGTGAAAAGGGAAAAGGGCAGAGAAGAGGAGAAAGGAGCTGAAGAGCAAAGGTTGAAGAACGGAAAGGCTTGAAGCTCAAAGATTCGCCGGATTGTTAAGGTAAGGGGGGTTTATCGTCGATTAATGGGTATTTTGGGATAATATGTCATGGGTAGTGATAAGCCGTTAATTTGACCCTAATTGGGATTTGTAAATGTTGAAATGTTGTTGGATGAACTGTGCTGAAAGTTGAAATTAAATCGGTATTTGTGTGAGTAATGTTTTCCCGATCGTATAGCTTTTTACGGAATCGGAATCGGAGTCCGGAAGTCCTCCAACGGCGGAATTCTGCATTCTGCCGTGTGTTAGCGCAGGAATTGTTGTTTGGTCTGCGTTAACCGGTTAACCCAGGGTGTTAACCGGTTAACACTGTATTGAAATGTGAAAATATTGAGTTTTTGCCTGCGTTAACCGGTTAACCCAGGGCGTTAACCGGTTAACGCTGTTGCGTTTTGCCAGAAAGTGAGTTTTGCCTGCGTTAACCGGTTAACCCAGGGCGTTAACCGGTTAACCCTGTTGCAGAGTGAAAAATTATTGTTTTTAAATGTGGTGTACCTAATTGAGGGTTGGCCTATGTTGCCTATGGTGTAATAGGGATAAATTCCCGCTGTTTTGAGCAGTATATGAAATATTGAAATGTACTAATATTGTGGTTGTTGTTTGGCATAATCTGACATGCTTATGTGATGAAAGATTGATGATGTATAATGATGTACATGATGCTGTGAATGTATATATTATGCATGTATGTGTGAATGGACTGTTGTATGGCTCAGAGTGGGAGCATATGTTTATTCTTGAATTATTGTTGATGTTGCATTGCTAGATGATTAGCATGCATGGCATAGCCTTCGGGGCTGTAGCTAATTCCCATAGTGAGGAATTAGTGAGTGAACCATTGTGGGTTTGTTGTTGATGTTTGCATACTAGATGATTAGTGTGCATAGTCTAGCCTTCGGGGCTGTAGCTAATTCCCATGGTGAGGAATTAGTGAGTGAGTCACTGGATCTCAAATGAGTGGGACTAGTGAGCTTAGTAGCCGTATCTGGAGGGATCGGTGAGCTTGAACTATATGTTCAAGAATAGTCGGTACCGCATGTGTAGAGTCTCATTGCATAAAAATATGTATGGCGTATAATATGAATGGATGTGTTCCAATATTATACGTGTGTTGTGTTGTTGTTAAGTATGATTTGAGATTATACTGGTATTGTATATTGATGTTGAGTACGATGTTCAAGCCAATGAGCTATTACTGAATGTGTATTGCAATTAGGGTGATTGATGTGTTAATTACTTGGCATTACATGTTGTTTTATAATGCTTATTATATTGATTGAGGAACTCACCCTTACAACTATTTTTCAGGTAACGAGAAATGAGTTGAGTAGAAGCAAATGCTTGGAGTCTAGTGTAGTCTCCCTAGTGGGTCATGCTCTGATAGATGTAACATCGGGCGGGAACACTTTGATTATTATTGTTGTTGTTGTTGAACTAAATTACATGTGATGTTACATGTTTTGCATGATTGAGTTGATCTCTATCCGCTGCGTAATTGTGCAAATACTTTATATTTAAATTAAATAAAAGAGCATGACTGTTATATTGTTTAAATGGTGTGGAATGTTTGTGTGACACCCTTGGTGCACTATTACTCTGATTATATGTTTATTATTTTAAGTAATTTTTGGGGTATGTTAGAAGGGTGTTACATTAGTGGTATCAGAGCATAGTCGGTCGTGTCGAGTCGTAAGTATTCTGTTTTCCCTGTACGGGATAGGTGTTGTGTAACCCTATCAGTACTTATTGTTTTAGTTTGTTGGGTTTTCAGAATAGAGATGGCTGGAAGAGGTAGAGATGATGCTGCGATTGCTGAGGCTCTGGGTATGCTGGCTGGAGTACTTGGAGGGAATCCAAATGTTGTAGGAATGGGAGCTGCTCGTCAACTGAGTGAGTTCCAGAAGAACAATCCTCCAATGTTCAAGGGAGCATACGATCCAGATGGTGCTCAGAAGTGGTTGAAGGAGATCGAGAGGATCTTCAGAGTAACTGAGTGTGCTGATAACCAGAAGGTCAGGTTCGGTACACATATGCTGTCAGAGGAAGCTGATGATTGGTGGGTTGCTACCCGCACTGAGTTGGAATCTGCTGGGAATACTGAGATCACTTGGGCTGTGTTCAGGGAAAGGTTCCTGAGAAAGTATTTTCCAGAAGATGTCAGAGGAAAGAAAGAGATAGAGTTTTTGGAATTGAAGCAGGGTAACAGGTCGGTTACTGAGTATGCTGCGAAGTTCACCGAGCTGTCAAAGTACTATACTCCCTATAATGAGGCTGCTGGAGAATTTTCGAAATGTGTGAAGTTTGAGAACGGGTTGCGTCCTGAGATCAAACAAGCTATTGGATATCAGAGGATCAGGGTGTTTTCTGACTTGGTTGACTGTTGCAGAATTTTTGAACAGGATTCCAAGGCTAGAGCAGAGAGCTATCAGCAGAGGGTTGATAGGAAGGGTAAGAATCAGATGGATCGTGGAAAACCGTATGCAGCTGGCAAAGGTTTTCAGAAGCAGAGTGGGATGAAGAGGCCTAGTGGGGGAGACTCTAGTGCTCCTGCTAAGTGTTATAGATGTGGTCGGGCTGGACATCGTGTTCATGAGTGTACCAGTGCTGAGATGAAGTGTTTCAAGTGTGGGAAAGGTGGTCACTTGGCTGCAGAGTGCCGATTGAAGACTGTAACTTGTTTCAACTGTGGAGAGTTGGGTCATATCAGTCCCCAGTGTCCTAAGCCGAAGAAGGAGAATCAGTCAGGAGGCAAGGTTTTTGCTCTATCAGGTTCTGAGACTTCTGCAGATGATCGTTTGATCAGAGGTACGTGTTATATTAATGGCTTTCCTCTTATAGCTATTATTGACACAGGTGCTACTCATTCTTTTATATCTGTGGATTGTGCTGTGAAGCTTAAGTTAGAGATATCTGAGATGCGTGGAAGTATGGTGATTGATACTCCTGCAAAGGGTTCAGTGACTACTACTTCGGTTTGTTTGAGTTGTCCTTTGAATATTTTTGGTAGAGATTTTGGGATAGACCTTGTGTGTCTTCCATTAGTGCAGATTGACGTTATCTTGGGTATGAACTGGTTGGTGTTTAACCGAGTTTATATCAACTGTTTTGATAAGACGGTGATATTTCCTGAGATTGAGGAAGGGCAGAGTCTGTTTCTATCAGCCAGGCAGGTGAATGAGGAAGTGGCAGATGGGGCAGAGTTGTTTATGCTGTTGGCAACTTTAGAGGCTAAAGATAAACTGGTGATTCGTGATCTAGCAGTGGTGTGTAACTTTCCTGATGTGTTTCCGGAAGAAGTGAATGAGTTACCGCCAGAGCGTGAAGTTGAGTTCTCGATTGAATTGGTACCTGGTACTAGACCGATATCGATGGCTCCGTACCGTATGTCTGCTGTTGAGTTAGCTGAATTGAAAAGTCAGTTGGAAGATTTGTTGGATAAGAAGTTTATTCGTCCAAGTGTGTCACCGTGGGGTGCACCAGTGTTGTTGGTTAAGAAGAAGGAAGGTACTATGAGGTTGTGTGTGGACTACAGGCAACTGAATAAAGTGACGATCAAGAATCGGTATCCTTTGCCGAGGATTGATGATTTGATGGACCAGTTGGTTGGTGCGAGTGTGTTCAGCAAGATAGATTTGAGATCTGGGTATCATCAGATACGTGTGAAAACTGAGGATATTCAGAAGACTGCTTTCAGAACGAGGTATGGACATTATGAGTATTCTGTAATGCCTTTTGGTGTGACTAATGCGCCTGGAGTATTTATGGAGTACATGAATAGGATTTTCCATCCGTACTTGGATCAGTTTGTTGTGGCGTTTATTGATGACATTTTGGTGTATTCGAAATCTGAAGAAGAGCATGCTGAGCATTTGAGAGTGGTTTTAGGAGTGCTGCGAGAAAAGCAGTTATTTGCTAAACTGTCTAAGTGTGAATTTTGGTTAGGAGAAGTTAGTTTTCTTGGTCATGTGATTTCAAGAGGTGGTGTTGCTGTTGATCCTTCTAAGATAGAAGCGGTATCTAAGTGGGAAGCTCCGAAGTCTGTTGCTGAGATTCGAAGTTTCCTTGGTTTGGCTGGTTATTATAGGAAGTTCATTGAGGGATTTTCTAAGTTGGCGTTACCGTTGACGATGTTGACTAGAAAGGGGCAAGCGTTTGTTTGGGACTCAAAATGTGAAGAAGGTTTCCAAGAGTTAAAGAGAAGGTTGACTACTGCTCCTATTTTGACGTTACCGAGTTCGTCGGAACCATTTGAAGTTTACTGTGATGCTTCATTGTTGGGTTTGGGTGGTGTGTTGATGCAGAATAAGCAGGTTATAGCTTATGCTTCGAGACAGCTGAGGGTTCATGAAAGGAACTATCCGACGCACGATTTAGAGTTGGCAGCTGTAGTGTTTGTTTTGAAGTTGTGGAGGCATTACTTGTATGGATCAAGATTTGAGGTTTTCAGTGACCATAAGAGTTTAAAGTATTTGTTTGATCAGAAAGAGCTGAATATGAGACAGAGGAGATGGTTAGAGTTTCTGAAGGATTATGATTTTGGTTTGAATTACCATCCGGGTAAAGCAAATGTAGTGGCTGATGCATTGAGTCGGAAATCATTACATATGTCTATGTTAATGGTTAAGGAATTGGATTTAATTCAGCAGTTTAGAGACTTGAGTTTGGTGTGTGAGAGTACTCACAATAGTGTTAAATTGGGAATGTTGAAGTTAACGAGTGGTATTCTGGAGGAGATCAGAGAGGGTCAGAAATCCGATATGCTTTTGGTTGATAAGTTGACTTTAGTGAATCAAGGTCGAGGTGGTGAATTCAGAGTTGATGAGAATGGTGTTTTGAAATTTGGTAGTCGGGTGTGTATTCCGAATGTTATTGAGCTTAAGAAGAGTATTCTTGAGGAGGGACATCGTAGTGGCTTAAGTATTCATCCTGGAGCTACGAAGATGTATCATGATTTGAAGAAGTTATTTTGGTGGCCGGGAATGAAAAGAGAAATTGCGAGTTTTGTTTATTCTTGTTTGACTTGTCAGAAGTCAAAGATTGAGCATCAGAAGCCGTCTGGACTAATGCAACCGTTGGCTATTCCAGAGTGGAAGTGGGACAGTATCAGTATGGATTTTGTTTCTGGTTTACCGAGGACAAGTAAGAATTTTGAAGCCATTTGGGTGATCGTGGACAGATTGACGAAGTCGGCTCATTTCATTCCGATCAGAATGGATTATCCGTTAGAGAGATTAGCCGAGTTGTATATTGAGAAGATTGTAAGCTTGCATGGTATTCCGTCGAGTATTGTTTCGGACAGAGATCCTAGATTTACATCGAAGTTCTGGGAGGGTTTGCAGAAGGCTTTGGGAACTAAACTGAGATTGAGTTCTGCATATCACCCGCAGACTGATGGTCAGACTGAGAGGACGATTCAGTCACTGGAGGATCTTTTGAGAGCTTGTGTTTTAGAAAAAGGAGGTGCTTGGGATTGTTATTTGCCTTTGATTGAGTTCACCTACAACAATAGTTTTCATTCGAGCATTGGTATGGCACCGTTTGAAGCTTTGTATGGTAGGAGATGTCGGACACCTTTATGTTGGTATGAGTCCGGTGAGAGTGTTGTGGTTGGACCGGAGATTGTTCAACAAACTACGGAAAAGATTAAGATGATTCAGGAAAAGATGAGAATTGCTCAGAGTCGTCAGAAGAGTTATCACGATAAGAGGAGGAAGTCACTTGAGTTCCAAGAGGGAGATCATGTGTTTCTTCGCGTCACTCCGATAACTGGTGTTGGTCGAGCTTTGAAGTCGAAGAAGTTGACACCTCGATTTATTGGTCCTTATCAGATTTTGGAGAGGATAGGAGAAGTAGCCTATCGTATCGCCTTACCGCCGTCGCTTGCGAATTTGCACGAAGTTTTTCATGTGTCTCAGTTGAGGAAGTACATTCATGATCCGTCGCATGTAGTCCAAATAGATGATGTACAGGTGAGAGATAACCTGACTGTTGAAACATCACCTATGAGGATCGAGGATCGAGAGTTGAAGCAGTTGCGGGGTAAAGAGATTTCCTTGGTGAAGGTAGCTTGGGGAGGACCAGCAGGTGGCAACGTGACTTGGGAACTGGAGAGTAAGATGAAGGAGTCTTATCCAGAGTTGTTCGCTTGAGGTATGTTTTCGAGGACGAAAACTCTTTTAGTGGGGGAGAGTTGTAACACCCCGATAATAATAAAATAATTATTTGAATTGAGTTAATAATTTAATTATTAATTTAATTAAATAATTGGAAATTTTATTATTATTATTTATTTTTGAATTATTATTATTTTGGAATAATAATTATTATTTGGAAAATATATATAAGTTGGAATTAAGGAAAAAGTCCCATTGGGAGTAAAAACATTTCACGTGAAAACAGAGAAAATCGTGAAAAGGGAAAAGGGCAGAGAAGAGGAGAAAGGAGCTGAAGAGCAAAGGTTGAAGAACGGAAAGGCTTGAAGCTCAAAGATTCGCCGGATTGTTAAGGTAAGGGGGGTTTATCGTCGATTAATGGGTATTTTGGGATAATATGTCATGGGTAGTGATAAGCCGTTAATTTGACCCTAATTGGGATTTGTAAATGTTGAAATGTTGTTGGATGAACTGTGCTGAAAGTTGAAATTAAATCGGTATTTGTGTGAGTAATGTTTTCCCGATCGTATAGCTTTTTACGGAATCGGAATCGGAGTCCGGAAGTCCTCCAACGGCGGAATTCTGCATTCTGCCGTGTGTTAGCGCAGGAATTGTTGTTTGGTCTGCGTTAACCGGTTAACCCAGGGTGTTAACCGGTTAACACTGTATTGAAATGTGAAAATATTGAGTTTTTGCCTGCGTTAACCGGTTAACCCAGGGCGTTAACCGGTTAACGCTGTTGCGTTTTGCCAGAAAGTGAGTTTTGCCTGCGTTAACCGGTTAACCCAGGGCGTTAACCGGTTAACCCTGTTGCAGAGTGAAAAATTATTGTTTTTAAATGTGGTGTACCTAATTGAGGGTTGGCCTATGTTGCCTATGGTGTAATAGGGATAAATTCCCGCTGTTTTGAGCAGTATATGAAATATTGAAATGTACTAATATTGTGGTTGTTGTTTGGCATAATCTGACATGCTTATGTGATGAAAGATTGATGATGTATAATGATGTACATGATGCTGTGAATGTATATATTATGCATGTATGTGTGAATGGACTGTTGTATGGCTCAGAGTGGGAGCATATGTTTATTCTTGAATTATTGTTGATGTTGCATTGCTAGATGATTAGCATGCATGGCATAGCCTTCGGGGCTGTAGCTAATTCCCATAGTGAGGAATTAGTGAGTGAACCATTGTGGGTTTGTTGTTGATGTTTGCATACTAGATGATTAGTGTGCATAGTCTAGCCTTCGGGGCTGTAGCTAATTCCCATGGTGAGGAATTAGTGAGTGAGTCACTGGATCTCAAATGAGTGGGACTAGTGAGCTTAGTAGCCGTATCTGGAGGGATCGGTGAGCTTGAACTATATGTTCAAGAATAGTCGGTACCGCATGTGTAGAGTCTCATTGCATAAAAATATGTATGGCGTATAATATGAATGGATGTGTTCCAATATTATACGTGTGTTGTGTTGTTGTTAAGTATGATTTGAGATTATACTGGTATTGTATATTGATGTTGAGTACGATGTTCAAGCCAATGAGCTATTACTGAATGTGTATTGCAATTAGGGTGATTGATGTGTTAATTACTTGGCATTACATGTTGTTTTATAATGCTTATTATATTGATTGAGGAACTCACCCTTACAACTATTTTTCAGGTAACGAGAAATGAGTTGAGTAGAAGCAAATGCTTGGAGTCTAGTGTAGTCTCCCTAGTGGGTCATGCTCTGATAGATGTAACATCGGTCGGGAACACTTTGATTATTATTGTTGTTGTTGTTGAACTAAATTACATGTGATGTTACATGTTTTGCATGATTGAGTTGATCTCTATCCGCTGCGTAATTGTGCAAATACTTTATATTTAAATTAAATAAAAGAGCATGACTGTTATATTGTTTAAATGGTGTGGAATGTTTGTGTGACACCCTTGGTGCACTATTACTCTGATTATATGTTTATTATTTTAAGTAATTTTTGGGGTATGTTAGAAGGGTGTTACAGTTATCACCTGCCAAACTGTACCCTTAGAGTAATTGTGTACTTTAGAGTACTTTTGGGGTACTCGAGGGTTATATTTTAGAATTATGAGTTTTTAGGAATTTTAAGTTCCCCGTAAGATTTTGATGAGTTAAGGGTTTGGGGTAATAACATAACTTTGCCCTTTTTGATGAAAAATGATTAAAATTATTTAAAAATATATATATTTTTGAGTATATTAATCCAGAGGGATTACAGTGACGGTCTTAATCGGCGATTTTGAGTATAATAATCCATAGGGGTTATAATGATGGCCTGTGATTGGAAACATATAGGTTCAAGAGTAGAACCTTTTTGATGATATTTTGATGTTTGTGATGATATAGTTCTATGATGTTAATGATGTTGCATATTTATATTGTTCCTGACCATGCATTCATTTATTTCAAAGTTAGGCATGACTTCGGTCTAGTGATGACCTGGTTCAAAGAGAAACTATGAAGGTCTCACGAAAGCATCCCCCCTTAAACTTGATTTGTGACTCCAAGCATATTCCTTAGCTTCACAAAAGTTTCCAACTTGAGTGGCTTGGTGAAAATGTCGACAACTTGATCTTTAGACATCACATACTTCATCTTCACCTTCTTATTCTCGATGCATTCTCTTATGAAGTGGTAACGAGTGCTAATGTGCTTTTTCTTTCATGAAATACAAGATTCTTTGTCAAAGCAAGTGCTAATTTATTTTCAACACATATTTCGACAGGATCTTCTTGTGGAATTTTAATTCTTTCAACAAATTCCTTAGCCAAATTGCATGACAAACACATGATGTGGCGGCAACATACTCAGCTTCACAAGTTGACAGTGTGACGATAGGTTGCTTCTTTGACATCCAAGTGAAAGCAGTATCTCCCATAAAGAACACAAAACCAGTAGTGCTCTTTCTATCATCCAAGTCTCCACTCTAATCGCTATCACTATAGCAATAATCTCATAATTGTTAGAAGAGTAATAGTGCAAGCCAAAGTTTGTTGTTCCTTTGATGTATCGAAGGATTCTTTTTGCCGCCTTAAAGTGAGTTGTTGTTGGAGCTTCCATGTAACAACTGATGACTCCTACAACATAGAGAATATCCGGCCTTGTACTTGTCAAGTAACGAAGACTTCCAACCAAACTTTTGTAAAGAGTTAGATCCACAATCTCTCCATTTTCATGCTTACTCAACTTGCTGCCATATTCCATCGGGGTGCCAAATGGATTAGCATCATCCATCTTGAACTTCTTAAGGACTTATTTGGCATAACCTTCTTGGGTGATAAAAATTCCTTTATCTTCTTTCTTTACTTCGATGCCGAGATAATATGAGATGAGCCCCATATTTGTCATCTCAAATTCATTTGACATGGCTTTCTTGAACTATTCAAACATGCTTAAATTGTTCCTTGTAAAGATCAAGTCATCAACATATAAGCAAAAAATCAAAATATCTCCACTTTGTGCTTTAATATAGAGTGCATGCTCATATGGACACTTGATGAAGTTCTTGTCTTGAAAGCACTTGTCGATTCGAACATTCCAAGCTCTTGGTGCTTGCTTGAGACCGTACAATGCCTTCTTCAACTTCAATACTTTTTCTTCTTTCCCTTTTACTTCTTTCCCTTTTTCTTCTTTCCCTTTCCCTTTTCCTCGACTTCATATCTATTTGATAGATCTTCCATTCATTTTGGGCTGCCAAAGAAATGATCAGTCTAATAGTTTCAAGACGAGCAATAGGGGAAAATACCTCATCATAGTCAATTCCTTGTCTTTAACTATAGCCTTTCGCCACCAATCTTTCTTTGTATCTCTCCACGCCTCCTTTTGCATTCTTCTTCGTCTTGCACACCCATCTTACTCTGATTGCTTGGTGTCCTCGTGGAAGTGTAGTAAGTTCCCATGTATCATTTTTCGTGATTGACTTGATTTCTTCTTCCTTAGTGTCTCTCCACTTTACGTTTTCAACTGCTTCTTGATAGCTTAGAGGCTCGCAATCACCCAAAAGGCAAAAAAGATTAATGTCGTTTATGTTTTCGGTTACCTTATAAAGCTCTTCAATACTCCTTAGTTGTGGTGTCCTCTCACTTGAGCTTGTCTCATCCAACCTTGGTAGCGGTGAGGCTGGTGGTGTAATATGTTCATCTATCATTGATTGTTCCATTTCATCTTCTTCTTCAAAGTAAGGAAGAAAATCGTACATGTCTTCTTGAACACTATAATCCCAACAATCTTCTTCTTCGAACTCCACGTCACGGCTTATGACGATCTTTCCACTATTTGGATTATAGAGTTTGTACCCTTTGGAGCTTGAGTCGCAACCCACGAATACATACTTCTCACTTTTATCATTGAGCTTTGTTCTCCTTTCATCTGGAACGCGGGTATAGGCAATGCTTCCAAACACTTTAAGGTGAGAGACCCCAGGCTTCCTTCCACTTCATGCTTCTTGTGGTGTCTTCTCATGCACACTTCTTGTTGGGGAATGGTTTGTCAGGTAAACTGAACATGCCACTGCTTCGGCCCAAAACTCTTTAGGCATCTTCTTTCTCTTAAGCATGCTTCGCACCATGTTAAGTATGGTCCGATTCTTTCTCTCTGCTACTCCATTTTGTTGTGGTGATCTTGACACTGTTAATGGACGGAAAATTCCATGGTCTTCAGAATATTTTTGGAACTCATTTGAAATGAACTCTCCTCCTCAGTCAAATCTCGTGACCTTAATGGAAAGACAACTTTCTTTCTTCACAAGGGTTTTGAGCTTCTTAAAGTTTTCAAACACTTCTGACTTTTCCTTCAAGAAATGAACCCATGTTTTTCTAGAATAATCATCAATAAAAAGGAGAAAGTATTTACTGTTATCAAAAGAGTTTGTATTGATTGGTCCACAAACATCAGTGTGTATGAGCTCTAGCGGTTTTGTCTCTCTTGATGTTGATTCCTTTGGAAAGCTTTTATGGAATTGCTTCCCAACTAGACATCCTTCACATAGTTGGTTTGAGTGGTTTATACTAGGCCATCGTCTCACCATCTCCTTCTTTGACAAACATTTTAGACTGTCGAAGTTGAGATGTATGAATCGTAGATGCCATAGCCACGAAGAGTCGGTATAGCAGGTCTTGAGACACTTTGCAACATGATTTTTAATGTTTAAGAGGACCATTCTATTATTTGACATAGGCATCTTAGAAATCAAGTTATGTCTACATTCTCTTAAGAAAAGACTATGTTCTTTCAAGTGGATGTTATAGCCTTTCTCTAATAATTGTCCCAAGCTCAAAATATTATTCTTCATGTTAGGAACATAATAAACATTGGATATGAATTGATGACTCTCATTCTTTAAGCGTATAAGAATTTTACCTTTGCCTTTGACCGATATCTTTGAGTCATCTCCAAATGAGACATTGCCAGTTGTCGCTTCCTTGATCTCTACGAACACGTTTCGATCGCCGCACATGTGATTGCTTGCGCCGGTGTCGAGGTACCATTTATTTCTTTTCTCTTCAACTTGGTTTTGGCACGTGAGCAACAAAGTTTCTTCTTCTTCGCCTTTTCCTTCTACAAAGTTAGCTTTCTCCACAACCTTCTTCGATAATCTACACTCAGGTGCATAATGACCGATCTTGTTGCAGTTTAAGCACTTGATTTGTGATTTGTCACACCTTGACCATGAATTTCCTCTTTCACGACCTCTTGTTGCTTGTGGATTCCAACTTCTTTCTCCATTGTTAGAGTAGTTGTTGTAACCATCTCTTCCTTCTCCTCCATGTCCTCTACCACGCCCACGATCTTGCCCATAACCTCGTCCCCGTTGGCTCTTGTAATTCACATAATTTGTTTCCTTTACGTTGAGTTATAATAGTTTCTCCATAGCCTCCTTTTGTTTAATTTTTCTCTTTTATTTTTCTTTGTATGCTTGTAAGGAACCCGTGAGTTGCTCAATAGTCATGGTCTTTAAATCCCTACTTTCTTCAATGTTGGTAACAATGAAGTCAAAACTTGGATTTAAAGTGCGAAGTATTTTCTCCATGACTTTCACCTCATCAATGTAACACCCTTCTAAATACCCCAAATATTCAATAACAACAACAATTATTTATCAGAGTAAATACACAAACAAGGGTGTCACATCTTCGAATCACATCATTCATCATAACAACTGTCATGCTCTTTTATTATATCAACCATGAAACATTTCAAAAATACGCAGCGGATAGAATTCAACCAACTATTCAAAACACATAACGTTTTACAAGTAAAAGGTTCAATAACCAACAATAAAACAATTAAACATCCCGTCCCGATGTTACATCTATCAGAGCATGACCCACTAAAACCACTCTAGACTTCGAGCACTAGCTTCTACTCAACTCACTGCTCGTTACCTGAAAAATATAACTGTAAGGGTGAGTTCCTCAATCGATATAACAAATATTATAAATCATCATGTTATGTTAAGTAACTTTACACGTTAATCACCCACATCATATCATGCATTCGGTAGCAGCATATTCAACTCGACATCATATTCAAACACAACGTAAATGCAACTCAAATGAGACTCGACTCTTCATGCATGTGGTACCATTTGGAGTAAAACTCCCAACTTAAAATCATTGCCAGTTTAGTGGGCATCAAGGCATAAGCCTTCAACGTTCAACTTAAAAATTTGCCAATCCAGGCCAATGTGGTGTGAGCAAAAGCCCCATAATTTTGCCAATCCAGGCCAACGTGGTGTGAGCAAAAGCCCCGACTTAATGCATATGAATGTATATGGCATGTACGACTTGAAAGTTCAACAACATAAAAACAACGACAACATAACAGCGTTTCCAGCAACAACAACTTAAAATCAACTTTGGCTCCTCAGCCTACAACTCAGCATTTTCAACAAAACAACTTATATTCAACTTTGGCTCATCAGCCTACAACTTAATATTTTCCACAAAAACAACTTATCAACATATTTGCATCAACATTTCACAACATAGACTCCACGAATTTATTTATCACAATTGGATACAATAGGTCAATCACCAATTACACTTACATCATAAAAATCAACCATTTTTACATACTGCAACAGTGTTAACCGGTTAACGCTATAGGTTAACCGGTTAACGCAGGAAAATTATACTTCCAGGCAAAACGCAGCAGTGTTAACCGGTTAACGCTATAGGTTAACCGGTTAACGCAGGCAAAACTCAACATTTTCTCAATTTATAACAGTGTTAACCGGTTAACACCCTAGGTTAACCGGTTAACGCAGGCGAAACAGCAGTTCCTGCGCTAACACAAGGCAGAATGCAGAGTTCCCGCATTTTCCGCCGTTGGAGGACTTCCGGACCTCCGATTCAACTTCCGTAAAAAGCTATACGCTCAGAATTTCACAATACACTCAAACACAAATTCAATTTCAGCTTTAATACAACTTATTCAACATAATTTCTCAGCATTCTAAATCCCAATTAGGGTCAATCGACGGCTTATCACTACCCATTACATGTTAATCGATAATACCCATTAAACGACGATAAACCCCCCTTACCTGAGATAATCCGGCAATTCTCTAAGCTTTAGCTTTTCCGTTCTTCAACCGTGCTCTTCAGTTTTTCTCTTGCCCTTTTCCTCTTCTCTGCAGCTTCTCAACTTTTCACGTGAAAACTCTTCTGTTCCAAGAATGAATGAATTCTTCTCTTAATTCCAACTTATATATTTTCCCATAATAATTATTATTCCAAATAATAATAATAATAATAATAATAATCCAATAATCCAATTTATTTAATTAAATTAATAAAATAATATTAACTCAATTAAATAATTCTCTTATTTTAAATCGGGGTGTTACAACTCTCCCCCACTAAAAGAGTTTTCGTCCTCGAAAACATACCTCAAGCAAATAACTCTGGATAGGACTCTTTCATCTGACTCTCCAATTCCCAAGTCACATTGCCACCTGCTGGTCCTCCCCAAGCTACCTTCACTAAGGCAATCTCTTTACCCCGCAACTGCTTCAACTCTCGATCCTCAATCCTCATAGGCGATGTCTCAACAGTCAGGTTGTCTCTCACCTGTACATCATCTACTTGGACTACATGCGACGGATCATGAATGTACCTCCTCAACTGAGACACATGAAAAACCTCATGCAAATTCGCAAGTGACGGCGGTAAAGCGATACGATAGGCTACTTCTCCTATCCTCTCCAGAATCTGATAAGGACCAATAAATCGCGGTGTCAACTTCTTCGACTTCAAAGCTCGACCAACACCTGTTATCGGAGTAACACGAAGAAACACATGATCTCCCTCTTGGAACTCAAGTGACTTCCTCCTCTTATCATGATAACTCTTCTGACGACTCTGAGCAATTCTCATCTTTTCCTGAATCATCTTAATCTTTTATGTAGTCTGTTGAACAATCTCCGGTCCAACCACAGCACTCTCACCGGACTCATACCAACATAAAGGTGTCCGACATCTCCTACCATACAAAGCTTCAAACGGCGCCATACCAATGCTCGAATGAAAACTATTGTTGTAGGTAAACTCAATCAAAGGTAATTAACAATCCCAAGCACCTCCCTTTTCCAAAATGCAAGCTCTCAAAAGATCCTCTAGTGACTGAATCGTCCTCTCAGTCTGACCATCAGTCTGCGGATGATATGCAGAACTCAATCTCAGCTTAGTTCCTAAAGCTCTCTGCAAACCTTCCCAGAATTTCGATGTAAATCTAGGATCTCTGTCCGAAACAATACTAGACGGAATACCATGCAAACTTACAATTTTCTCAATATACAACTCGGCTAGTTTCTCTAACGGATAATCCATTCTGATCTCATCCAGAATACCACTTGTTAACTTCAACATTCCCAATTTAACACTATTGTGAGTACTCTCACACACCAAACTCAAGTCTCTAAACTGCTCAATTAAATCCAATTCCTTAACCATTAGCATAGACATATGTAATGATTTCCGACTCAATGCATCAGCCACTACGTTTGCTTTACCCGGATGGTAATTCAAACCAAAGTCATAATCCTTCAGAAACTCTAACCATCTTCTCTGCCTCATATTCAGCTCTTTCTGATCAAACAAATACTTTAAACTCTTATGGTCACTGAAAACCTCAAATCTTGACCCATACAAGTAATGCCTCCATAACTTCAGAACAAATACCACGGCTGCCAACTCTAAATCGTGCGTCGGATAGTTCCTCTCATGAACCCTCAGCTGTCTTGAAGCATAAGCTATAACCTGCTTATTCTGCATCAACACGCCACCCAAACCCAACAATGAAGCATCACAGTAAACCTCAAATGGTTCCGACGAACTCGGTAATATCAGAATAGGAGCAGTAGTCAACCTTCTCTTTAACTCTTGGAAACCTTCTTCACATTTTGAATCCCAGACAAACGCTTGCCCCTTTCTAGTCAACATCGTCAATGGTAACGCCAACTTAGAAAATCCCTCAATGAACTTCCTATAATAACCAGCCAAACCAAGGAAACTTCGAATCTCAGCAACAGACTTCGGAGCTTCCCACTTAGATACCGCTTCTATCTTAGAAGGATCAACAGCAACACCACCTCTTGAAATCACATGACCAAGAAAACTAACTTCTCCTAACCAAAATTCACACTTAGACAATTTAGCAAATAACTTCTTTTCTCGTAGAACTTCTAAAACCACTCTCAAATGCTCAGCATGCTCTTCTTCCGATTTCGAATACACCAAAATGTCATCAATAAACACCACAACAAACTTATCTAGGTACGGATGGAAAATCCTATTCATATACTCCATAAATACTCCAGGCGCATTAGTCACACCAAAAGGCATTACAGAATACTCATAATGTCCATACCTTGTTCTGAAAGCAGTCTTCTGAATATCCTCGGTTTTCACACGAATCTGATGATACCCAGATCTCAAATCTATTTTGCTGAACACACTTGCACCAACCAACTGATCCATCAAATCATCAATCCTCGGCAACGGATACCGATTCTTGATCGTCACTTTATTCAGTTGTCTGTAGTCCACACACAACCTCATAGTACCTTCTTTCTTCTTAACCAACAACACTGGTGCACCCCACGGTGACACACTCGGACGAATAAATTTCTTATCCAACAGATCTTCCAACTGACTCTTCAGTTCAGTTAACTCAACAGCAGACATACGGTACGGAGCCATTGATATCGGCCTAGTACCAGGTACCAAGTCAATAGAGAACTCCACTTCACGCTCTGGCGGCAATTCATTCACCTCTTCCGGAAACACATCAGGAAAATCGCACACCACTGCTAGATCGCCAATCACCAGTTTATCTTTAGCCTCCAAGGTTGCTAACAGCATAAACAACTCTGCTCCATCAACTACTTCTTCATTCACCTGTCTTGCTGATAGAAACAAACTCTTTCCTTCCTCAATCTCCGGAAAGACCACAGTCTTATCAAAACAATTGATAGAAACTCGATTAAACACCAACCAGTTCATACCCAGAATAACATCAATCTGCACTAACGGAAGACACACAAGGTCTATCCCAAAGTCTCTACCAAAAATACTCAAAGGACAACTTAAACAAACCGACGTAGTAGTCACTGAACCCTTCGCAGGAGTATCAATTACCATACTACCAAACATCTCAGATATCTCTAACTTAAGTTTCACAGCACAATCCAAAGATATAAAGGAATGAGTCGCACCTGTGTCAATAATAGCTACAAGAGGAAAGCCATTAATATAACACGTACCTCGGATCAAACGATCATCAGCAGAAGTCTCAGAACCCGATAAAGCAAAGACCTTGCCTCCTGACTGATTCCCTTTCTTCGGCTGCTGACACTGGCTTCCAATATGCCCTTCTTCACCACAATTAAAACAAATCACTTCCTTGTGCTTGCAATCAGCTATTGCATGTCCAGTCTTACCACAACGAAAACACCTCTTTACTTCAACAGTGCATACATTACTCTTATGACCAGCCTGACCACATTTGAAGCAAACTATACCAGCAGGAGCACCTCCCCCACTAGTTCTCTGGGCCGGAGCAGCTCTTTGCTTCCCTTTTCCAGCTGGAACATCATATGGCTTGCCACGATTTTGATGCTGCTTTCCCCTGCGGTCACTGGCAATCTTATAATGAGCATTATTGTCCTCTTCAAATATCCTGCAGCTATCAACCAGTTCAGTAAAAATGCGTATCTTCTGATACCCAACAGCCTTCTTAATCTCAGAGCGCAGTCCGTTTTCAAACTTGATGCACTTTGAAAATTCAGCACCAGCACCAGTGTAATGAGGATAAAATTTGGACAGCTCCACAAATTTCGCAGCATAATCAGTGACAGACATGTTTCCTTGCTTCAGCTCAAGGAATTCAATTTCCTTCTTACCACGGACATCTTCCGGATAATACTTTCTCAGAAATTCCCTACGGAATACATCCCAAGTAACGTCTTCACCTGCCACAGTCAACCTCTCGTGAGTCTCTAGCCACCAGTCATCAGCTTCGACTGCTAGCATGTGAGTACCATACCGAACCTTCTAAGCTGGAGTGCAATCCATAACACGAAAGATTCTCTCAATCTCTTTCAACCATCCCAAGGCTGCATCTGGATCATGCTTCCCTTTAAACACCGGCGGATTCTCTCTTTGAAAAGTCGCCAAGCTACGTGATCCAGCATCTCCACCAGCATTCGGCAAGTTCTGCACAGCTTGTGCCATTGCTTGCATTGCGGCAGCCATTGCAGCATCATTCCTTCCAGCCATTTCAACTTGTCACTACAACACAACTTAAAAGTTAGACTAGTAACAATACACAATTGTTAGACAGTAACGACACGACAACTGGCCGGACAGACCGACCTGCTCTGATACCACTAATGTAACACCCTTCTAAATACCCCAAATATTCAATAACAACAACAATTATTTATCAGAGTAAATACACAAACAAGGGTGTCACATCTTCGAATCACATCATTCATCATAACAACTGTCATGCTCTTTTATTATATCAACCATGAAACATTTCAAAAATACGCAGCGGATAGAATTCAACCAACTATTCAAAACACATAACGTTTTACAAGTAAAAGGTTCAATAACCAACAATAAAACAATTAAACATCCCGTCCCGATGTTACATCTATCAGAGCATGACCCACTAAAACCACTCTAGACTTCGAGCACTAGCTTCTACTCAACTCACTGCTCGTTACCTGAAAAATATAACTGTAAGGGTGAGTTCCTCAATCGATATAACAAATATTATAAATCATCATGTTATGCTAAGTAACTTTACACGTTAATCACCCACATCATATCATGCATTCGGTAGCAGCATATTCAACTCGACATCATATTCAAACACAACGTAAATGCAACTCAAATGAGACTCGACTCTTCATGCATGTGGTACCATTTGGAGTAAAACTCCCAACTTAAAATCATTGCCAGTTTAGTGGGCATCAAGGCATAAGCCTTCAACGTTCAACTTAAAAATTTGCCAATCCAGGCCAACGTGGTGTGAGCAAAAACCCCATAATTTTGCCAATCCAGGCCAACGTGGTGTGAGCAAAAGCCCCGACTTAATGCATATGAATGTATATGGCATGTACGACTTGAAAGTTCAACAACATAAAAACAACGACAACATAACAGCGTTTCCAGCAACAACAACTTAAAATCAACTTTGGCTCCTCAGCCTACAACTCAGCATTTTCAACAAAACAACTTATATTCAACTTTGGCTCATCAGCCTACAACTTAATATTTTCCACAAAAACAACTTATCAACATATTTGCATCAACATTTCACAACATAGACTCCACGAATTTATTTATCACAATTGGATACAATAGGCCAATCACCAATTACACTTACATCATAAAAATCAACCATTTTTACATACTGCAACAGTGTTAACCGGTTAACGCTATAGGTTAACCGGTTAACGCAGGAAAATTATACTTCCAGGCAAAACGCAGCAGTGTTAACCGGTTAACGCTATAGGTTAACCGGTTAACGCAGGCAAAACTCAACATTTTCTCAATTTATAACAGTGTTAACCGGTTAACACCCTAGGTTAACCGGTTAACGCAGGCGAAACAGCAGTTCCTGCGCTAACACAAGGCAGAATGCAGAGTTCCCGCATTTTCCGCCGTTGGTGGACTTCCGGACCTCCGATTCAACTTCCGTAAAAAGCTATACGCTCAGAATTTCACAATACACTCAAACACAAATTCAATTTCAGCTTTAATACAACTTATTCAACATAATTTCTCAGCATTCTAAATCCCAATTAGGGTCAATCGACGGCTTATCACTACCCATTACATGTTAATCGATAATACCCATTAAACGACGATAAACCCCCCTTACCTGAGATAATCCGGCAATTCTCTAAGCTTTAGCTTTTCCGTTCTTCAACCGTGCTCTTCAGTTTTTCTCTTGCCCTTTTCCTCTTCTCTGCAGCTTCTCAACTTTTCACGTGAAAACTCTTCTGTTCCAAGAATGAATGAATTCTTCTCTTAATTCCAACTTATATATTTTCCCATAATAATTATTATTCCAAATAATAATAATAATAATAATAATCCAATAATCCAATTTATTTAATTAAATTAATAAAATAATATTAACTCAATTAAATAATTCTCTTATTTTAAATCGGGGTGTTACAATCAACACCTTCGCCATTTATTTTAAGTTGATTGACTACGACCAATACTCGAGAAAAATAATCAGAAATTGACTCGGACTCTTCCATAAATAAATGTTCAAAATCACCTCTAAGATTTTGAAGACGAATCTTTTCCACCTGTTCCACTCCTTTGTTGCAAGTTTGTAGTTTGTCCCATGCTTCTTTGGCCGTCGTTGCGTTGGAGATCTTCTCAAATGTATCTTCATCCACCGATTGATAAATGAGGAAGAGAGCTTTCTTATCTCTCTTTCTTGACTCCTTCAATGTCTCATTTACACCTTGCTTAGCGAGACTTCATCTTGCTCCTTGAAGCCTTTCTCAACGATATCTCACACATCTTGAGCTCCTAGTAGCGCCTTCATCTAGATACTCCAATTGTCATAGTTGTTCTTTGTGAGCATCGACATTTGGAAAGGGAAACCTACATTCGTCATTTTTTGAGGACCTTGAAGCTCTGATGCCACTTTGTTGGAAATAAACGTTTTTTGTGTTTAGGAAAAGTGTGTGGGAACATTAGAGGCTTGAATAGAAACTTGATAGGTAGGAGAATTATTTATGGAAGAGAGAACTTTGTATTTTTTATTTGATACAAAAATGTAGGATTACATCTCTATTTATAGTACTCTAAGGAGAACTCTAGACACATTAATTCTAGAGAATTCTCAACTCTAGACATTCAAAGAGTATTCTAAAAAATATTGCAATTTTAAGAAATATCTAAATACTCTAAATACTACAAGACTTTTCTAGAAACATTACCCACAATAAATAAGCCCAAAAATCAAATAATAAAGTTAAACCCAAATCAAGTTTAATATTTCAAGAAGCTATTACATATTGCATTTTAAAAAATAAACCATAATAAATCAAGTTTAAAAATTACGTATAACAACATCAAATTTGACTATAATAGTGCTTTTCGGAGAAAAGCTACTAAAGACATCTTCGTAGCTCTTAAAAGCACTATTATAGGTAAGCAATTTATAATAAGCGAACTTCAATAGTGTATAAAATGTTATTAAAGAATTTTTTTTTTACTGTCGTGCATCTTCAATAAAATTGGGAAAAATGAATTATGAGCCCAAACAAATTGTTATCATGAACTTCAATGAAAAGGCTTCTCAGTGGGGACGAGTTTAGATTCACGCGGTAAGCAAGATCATGTTAATGGTGCACGAGAAGTTGATCATCAAATACATTGATTTTTAACTGGATACTGTACCTAGCCGGACTAGTTGGATGCGCAATGTGTGAACATGGTTCTAAGCAGCACTGTTTGAAACTTTCCGGGAATCTTCCTGATAATGTTTTCTCGACCATGGAAACCATAATGATCCTCTGCCTTGAGGAAAGTGAAGATATATCTCTTCATTTACTCTCTCCAATCTTAGAGAGTGTGAAGAAAGACAATGATGTTGGAGTTTGGAATTTAAGATTAATTATTTTTAGTAAATCATGATCGTGAAACTGAAACATATATGCCATTATAACCATACTCACATAATTCACATGAACACCTATTAAACTGTGAATTGGTTCGTGCTTACCGTTTTGCGGTATTTTTCGTGTAAAATGAAGTATCCATGAAGTAAATACAAATTTCAAATTTAAATAAGATAATAATTATCAAATAAATTAGAAATTAAATAAAAAAAAGTTCAACTATTTTTTTAATTGATAATATATATTAATAACTAACTACTATCAATTAAAACTAAAATTTGGGTGAACTGATATAAGAGTGGTGAGTATTTACTAGTTATTTATAATTGATTTTTTTAAACAATGTTAATAAAATAATTGATGTGAGATTATGACGTCTTTCTCCGAATCAATTTTTATTATAAATAAATAATTCTTTTGATAATATTGTATCAATTATTATATTTGAACGTACTATGAATCTAAATATTATACCGATTATGGATATTTCTCACATGTCTAATTTTTAGAGAGTTGCGAATCGCATAACCAAAACGAATTGTAAATCATATATCTCTGAGTATGATTATGATTTTTTTAAGTAGTTATCATGGTTGTTGTCATTATGAATTAAGATGTTTTGCCAATCGTTCGAAAGTTGGGGGAAAGAGTTCTCGAAAGTTGGGCAACAAGACTTAATCCCTATTTAGTGCAAGCTGTAAATACCTTGGTATTTCTTTGGATGACGATAGTGATGTTCATGCCTCAGTATGCAATGATTCATTTATTAACTCGGCGCTGAGTGATGCATGTGCTACTAATAGTCATGTGAATTTTTGCGCTTTAATGTTTATGAATGTTTGATTGGCTTGGACATTATTCTTCATGGGATAATTTATGATTTACTTCCCCCGTTTCTTTTTAAGTGTCATTTTTTGACTTTTTACACATACCAATGAAACTAATCATTATTGTTATTTTTCAAACAATAATTATTCTTTTACCTATAATACCCTTAATTATTTATTACATTCACTTTACTTTTTCTCTCTCTGCAATCATTATCTAGGGGTAATTTTGACAAAATTGCAATTAATACTACCTTGAACTTTACAAGTGACAATTAAAAAGAAACATTTTTTTTGCAAGAAAGTGACACTTATAAAGGAACGGAGGGAGTAGTTTGTTTTTGTTTTAGGTTCATCATTGCAAATCAGCTGAAGAAAAAACAAGAAACTATTTTCAAAACAGCAACTATAGAAATGAAAAGAATCTAGAATTTTTTACAAAAATAATCCATTTTTTAAAGAAAATTTCCAAAATACCCCTAATTTCAAAAAAAATCTCAAATTATCCCACTTTTAGGAGGAGGCGTCAATTCAATTAGTGACTCCTCTTAAATACTTGAATGGAGGCGCCACATGTCCTAGCCAATCCAATTGGCGCCCATGTGTATAAGTTGATAGGAGACACCAATTGGATTGACACCTCATTGTAAAATGCAATTTTTTTGATAAATGGTATACGTGATAGATAAATTTGAAATAGGACCAGTTGATATTAATAAAATTTGTCGTTTACACAAAAAAGTCTAATGGTGATAACCGGGATCACCTAACCGACCTCCGGTCCCACATCCTCTAGCTACCCTAACCTGTGGCCCTAACCCACGTTGATGATTTAGTACCGATGTTTGAGCATCTGAGGGGCCAGGAGCGTCACTACCAACTACAGGAGAAGGCCTGTTGAGGTAGTCAGACAAGTCGACATAGTCTTTAGTATACATCGATGGTGTACCGCCGTAGCTGAGCTCATGACCCATGCTAGAGAAGTTGGGTTGTGGTTGACTCATTGATGGGCGACCGAGACGGTTGAAGGGAGACATGGGTGTGAACGATGCGTCGAGGAAAGGTTGGAAAGGTTGTTGGGGTGTTTGGTAGAGATAGGGTTGTTGGGTGTTTTGGTTTTGTGAGGTTTGGGCTTCTTGGCTATGGTAGGAGGAGGGGTGGTTGGTGTTGAATGATCGTTCGGTGTTCTGTCTAAGGCAACTTTGGTAGGGTGATGGGGTGGGTGCAAAGCGATGTTGGGTCTCAGATTGATGGTCAATTTGTTGGTGGTGGTATGGGGTATGCTCTTGGTATTGGGGTTAGGTGTATGACATGTTTTGGTTGTATCTTTGTGTGTTGGGTGAATGCAACGTTTGACGGATAGGGGGTTGTGTGTATCCGGTCTGACACTGTTGTTGGGGGTTTGATGTTGAGGTGTCAGGTGTGTAAGTCATCTAGCGTGGGTCGTACAAGTACATATCCTCGGCGATGAACTGAAAACCAACTTATCTGTACCAAGCCATATAAGTACGACTTGGTTTTTCTTCAGTTGGCATGACTGCGTTAGTTAAGACATGGTCATGGCGGTGCTTCCATTTGCGACACTCCGATCTTGCGAAGCTTTGCCATGGATTGAAGTTCCATTGGTCGTTAACTTTGCGCAGATGTCATTCTCCTAGGCTAGCCGGGGGATCTGGGATGTTTTGAGGCATACCGAACTGCAACTTCACACGATCACTGTTGTGCATTTCCACAGTTGTGAACCGTATGATCGGTGTGCATACAGTCCATACGGTCGCGTCTTCAGCGTTGACCTCATGGTCATGATCCAAATTAAGGTATGGGCGCCAAATGAACTGAAATGTGAAAGAACATAGGATTATAATCTAGGTAGAAGAAGTTAACAAAATATAGCGAAATAATTAAGTTATTATCCTTACGTCTTTCGGTCAAAGGTGATCCAACAGATTGTGATACTGAGTAATACAGTGTCTTGGACATCTGTTGTAACTCATACCACGTGCAGACCATCTACACCAAAAAGTCAAAAAATATTAGTTAGAGATAATAATCTTTAAAGAAGTAAGTAAAGATATAGCAATTTAAACAACTTACTTTTGTGCATACGGAAATGTGAAAGGGTTGTTGCTGACGGGTGCTAGAGACGGTAGTCTTGACCAACCCCATGCTTGTAGCAAAACAGCACATCCAGAAAATGTAGATGTGTCTTTGTGTGAGTTTTTGCACAATGAGCTATAGAGATAGGCTAGACAAGCAGATCCCCAACTGTATTCTATCTACATGTCTAAGTAAAGGTAAATACATAATATGCATGCTAGAACCACTACCTTCGGGAAATAAAAACGAGCCAATTAACAGCATAATGTAACACCTAGTTTTTATTATTCGAGCATCTTCGGTAGAATGTTCATCTAAGTATAAACTATTATAGTACGACTTAAGGTGTGAAAGTAATATACCTTGACCTCTTGCGTTATCATCTAACAAATCAGTCTCCAAGAGATCCATGCAAATTGAATTTGCATAGTTGGTTTTACCATTAACAACCTTACCTTCAATGGGCAGTCCCAAAAGCATGTAGACGTCTTCTAACGTCACGGTACACTCACCGGTTGGGAACCAAAATGTGTGTGTCTCTGGTCGCCATCTTCCGTATAAAGCTAGAATGAATTTGTTATCTACGGACCAAGACAAAATCTTGCTTATATGACCAAAATCGACGAGTTCAACATAAGGTTGAATCATCGGGTCCATATAGACATATTCGTGGACCCGAGTCCGGAACCTTGATACATCCTATAAAAGAAAGAACAAAAAACTTGAATAAGTTGGTATGTTAAAATAAAAGAGGGTTGGTGAAGATGAAAGAAAAAAATTTAACAAAAGAAAAAACTTACATATGTTGCGATGTTTGCAACCATTCCTCTATGTGATTCGCCCATTGTGAGGATAGACATTTTGTCGGGGGGGTGGTGCAGATGAAACTACAAGAAGTTATTGCAGATGAAATTGTAGAAGAAGTAGTGATGGAGTGGATGTATTTATAGACAAATGAATGAGAGCATGAAAAGTTGTGCTTGCATGGTGTCTCCAATTGAATAGGCGACCATGTACAACCTTTAAGAGGTGTCGCCATTTAAATTGGCGCCTCCATAGGGACATGCATGCAATACCTAGAGCTGATTTCATGGTTTTGAGGTTTGCATGCATGCTTTGACAAGGTGTCACCAAATGGATTGGCGCCCATGTGCAAGGAATGAATGAGGGCGCTAATTCATTTGGAGTGTCTATCTGCATGTCTGACACGTGATTGTCCTCTCTCTTGCATGCTGAACATGTCACTTCTTAGTAGCTTGCATGGTTGACATATCATTTCGTAGTAGCTTGCATGTGCGACACGTCACTTCAAACTAGCTTGCATGTGCGACACGTCACTCTGAACTAGCTAGCATGTGAGACACTTCACTCCCCTATTTAAGTGTCTTACTATCCACATCCAAGACATTTCACTCACATTCATCTGCAGCAAGAAAATAGTTTTCATCTACACAATGTCATCTTCACCAAAATACAATGTCAACGTTCACTACAACGGTGAAACATATGAGTCTGAGTTATATGGTTTTTGTTTTTGAAACACTGATACCATTAGACTCACGATCAAGAGAAATGCAACCTTCTTGCATTTGAAAAAAAGAATACAATCCTGTATAGGATCGGACACTGTGTCAAAGATCACGTATCAAAATCCAATATTTTTTGAGAATAATCAATGTAAGTTTTTCCCCCTTAAGGTACGAGACGATGAAGATGTTGAATACATGTTTGTTAGTCATGAACATTCAGGATGCAACTGTATTGAGTTGTACGTTACTCTTCAATCATGTATACCATCTCAGCAGTTTCAAATAACCAGTCAGGATGAATCTGGTGAATTTGATCCACAATGGCAGATGACGTCAACCCAGAAGCAGAAATAGAAGTGAACGTCGTTGATGAAGAAGAAAAGGAGATCGAGATATAGGTTGATCACATGCTGAACGACGACATTGAAGATGATGATCAACCACCACCAATACCTTCTAGTCATGTCTATAATCCGCCTCAACATATGACAAATATGGATCTGCACGACGATGAAACATCCAACAGTGTTTTCTATAATCCGTATCCGAGATCAGAAGGCGAATTAAAGGTGGGAGACATGTTTCGTACCAAAGAAGAATGTGTTATAGCTATCAAAAAATTCCAGATGAACAAATCTGCTGATTTTACAGTGAAACGCACTAATTCTAGAAGGTATGTTATCGAATGTCGTAACATGCTTTGTAAGTTTCGTTTGGCCACGTCTTACAAAAAGAAAAACGACTCTTGGGAGATCGCTTGAATAGACTCACCTCACAGATGCATTGCAACTAACGTTGAACAAGATCACCATAAACTAAGCGTTGCGTTGATATGTCAAGACATTCTGCCATTGGTTAATAAAGACCCATCAGTGAAGGTGAGTATAATTATATCTCATATCAGAATAACATATAATTATACTCCATCTTACAAGAAAGCCTGGATGGCGAGGACAAAGGCTGTTGAACAAGTATTCGGCAACTGGGAGGATTCATACAAGGAATTGCCTGTTAGATGCCCAAGTTTGCTTATTTGAGCTATCAAATGTGGGCATCTTTCGCTCCTTTTTGTCAAAAAAGTGTTCGAAACCGCCCTTGTTTTTGTTGATTTGCAATACTACCTTTAATTTGTGTGTTATTGTGCAGGAATTAGGCATGAAAGAGTAGAAAACTAAGGCACAAGAAAGATGGCAAAGGAACCAAGAAAGAAATAAAACATAAGCAAGCTCGCTAGGCGAGTGAGGTAGCGAAGTATTCGCTAGGCAAGCACGCAACGAGATGCCAGCGAACACTCCCAGACTTGGACAGAACCAAAAAGATCAAAACTCGCTGTGGCGAGGGAAGTAGCGAAGTATTCTCTAGGCGAGCATCCAGCGAGCAAGTAGCGAACACTTCCAATAGCAATAACATCAAGACTCGCTGGAGCGAATGAGAGAAGCGAGGGCTGATTCCTCTGGACGCAGGCTCTTCTGGTGACTTATTTTGGGGCTCGCTAGGCGAACCATTCTGCTCGCCTAGCGAGCATGACAGCTCAGCAACCATTTCTATAAGTAGTATGGGCTACTTTTTGGAACAGATCTTTTTTTTATCATCTTTTTACTTGTTTTTTTTGCTGAGAGGTGATTTTTGTGCCCTAGAAACCCCATTTCTCATTCTTCTTCTTCTCTTGACAATATTTTACAAAAAGAAGGTGGATTCCCATCCAATATCGATTCTTCGACTCGGATGTTGATCAACCTTCTTCCGAAACTTGTTGTTCAAGCTACCATGAAAATGAGTAGCTAAGTCTTTCATTTTGTCAAGGTTAGATGTAGATGATCATAAGCTTTGTATGTATATGGGTTGATATTCATTTGTAAACTCTTTGATGATGAATGTATGGTGAAAACCTTGTTTTATTGATAACTCTTTGTGTTGGTTTATTATTGAAAGGTGTTTTCCAAATCTTGACCTAGGTTTTCATCCATCCTTGTTCTTTAGCTAGAGATAGTTTTGAATGAGTTTGTTCACTAAAAAGTTAAACCTAAAAGTTGTCATTTTGATAGATTGTGTGAGAAATCAACAATGGATCAAAATGGGAAAAACCCACAATGTGTGTTAGAAATAAACACATTGGGAGGATTTTGTGAATGTGTTTATCATCTAATGGAGTTTATGAGTTTTGTTTGATCGAACATATGCATGCAAAGTGATCGTCGAACCCTAACTTTGACAATCTTTCTCAAATCGTAAAACCAAAACTTTTACCGTAATTTCTTACTTTTTATGCAAGCTACCGTAACCGAAAACTAAAACCCCCTTGTTACTATAAGTTAAGAACTTAACAACTGTTGAACAGCGGCAATATCACATAATCCCTATGGAGACGATAACAAATCCCGATACTCTATCCCTATTCTAACAAAATGGCGCCGTTGCCGGGGATTGTGAATTGATATTGCGAGCATCGCAATAGTTGCTGAATTTTTAACTTCTGAATTTTTGACTTGTGCTTATTAATTTGTTTGGTTTAGTGTGCAACTTTCGTTTTATGCGAGGGCAGGTTCTTGAGGACCAACTTCTTTTTGATCCCGAGATCGAAAGAACCGCAAGGAGACTGAATAGCAGAACGAGACGAAGGAGGCAACAAGCTAGACAACGACAAGAACAAGGAGAAGGTTCTTCTACAACACACCCACCACCTTTCACACCTATCATGGATTCACCACCACCACCACCGCCCGTTTCCACACCATGTGTCAACAGTCCGAGGAATACAGCTCAGTTTGCCAACCACACGGGAAGGCAAGCCGAGATGAAGACGGGAACTCTTAACTTGCTATACGGAAGTCCATTCACCGGAATGGACCATGAAGACCCCTTTGATTTTCTCACCAAATTTTACGAGATAGAATTGGCAGCCGGAGTTGATCAAGCTCAAGAGCTACCGTTGTCCAAAAGACTATTTCCTCATGCTTTGCTCGGCAAAGCCAAAGATTGGTACTTGGATCAAACACCTGCAGTCATGACGGATTGGAACGTGTTGGAAGAGAAGTTCATTGAAAGATTTTTCTCCCACAATCGGTTCATGGAATCCAAAACGGCTATCTCCGTGTTTTCGCAAGGAGTCAATGAATCATTGAATGAGGCATGGGAAAGATTTAAGTCCATGCTTCGAAAGTGCAAAGGGCATGGTTTTGACGAATTGATGCAAATCCACATTTTCAAGAATGGCCTTCAACCTAATTGCAAGACTTTATTGGATGCTACCTCGGGTGGTTATTTGTTGTCTAAAAGCGCCGCCGAAGCTATTGATATCATTAACCGTATGGCTCTAAATGACCTCCAAAGTCAAAGTAGAGGCAACACTTTGAAGAAATTGGGAGTGCTTGAACTTGGGACAAACGATGCTATTCTTGCCCAAAATAAACTCATTTCACAACAAGTTGAACTCTTAACTCAACAAATAAAAGAGTTGAAAGAACCTTCAAAAGCTAAACAAATAGCTTGTTGTGAGCTTTGCAAGGGTGATCATGACACCGGGTTTTGTCCACCTCCCGGGTTCGAAGAGGTGAATTACATGGCGAACCAACGAGACTACCAACCGAGGCAACAACAACAACAACCGTATCAACAACATCCTCAAAATCAACAACAACACTTTCAAGGGAATCAAGGGTTCCAACCAAGGACTAACTATCACCATAACCAAGGTTATGGGGGTGGTACTTCTAACCGTCAAAATCCTTACCAACCTCAACAACGGCCGGTCGTGACTTCAAAGTTAGAAGAGACATTGACACAATTTATGCAATTGTTGATGGCTAATCAAAAGAGCAACGATGCGGCAATCAAAAATCTCGAAACTCAAGTTGGTCAACTTGCTAAACAACTAGCGGAACAACAACCCGGACCATCTTTTTCGGCGAACACGCAAACGAATCCAAAAGAGCATTGTAAAGCGATAACGACGAGAAGTGGAAGGGAGTTGATTAGTGAGAGTGAAAAAAGAGATGAGAGTGAAATAAGAGAGGATGATAAAAAAGATGAGGAGAAAAAAATAGAGGATAGCATTGATGTTGAAGTTGGGGAGTGGAGTGAGGAAGAAGTTGAAAAGAATGAAAAAAATGGTGAAGTAGAAAATAAAGAAAGTGTGGAAGTTGAAAAAAATAAGAGTGATGAAGTGAAGGTGGAGGGAGTAAAAAAGAAAAGAGAGAGGAATTCTAGAGTTTCTAAAGGAAAGGAGGTAGTGGGCGCTACTCCAATCCAAAACCTTCCATATCCACATGCTCCATCTAAGAGGGAGAATGAACGGCATTACGCCCGGTTCATGGATATATTCAAACAACTTCAAGTGAACATTCTGTTTGCCGAAGCATTGGAGCAAATGCCTAAGTATGCGAAATTCATGAAAGACATACTTACTAAAAAGCGGAGGTACACGGAACCGGAGACAATTATCCTAGATGCTAGTTGTAGTGCAATTATTCAACGGACGCTTCCGAGAAAAGAAGTTGACCCGAGACGAGTTACTTTGCCGGTTACAATTGGTGATGTCTATATCGGAAAAGGGCTAATTGATTTGGGGTCAAGCACTAATCTAATACCATTGTCTATTGTGAAGAGGCTTGGCAACATTGAAATGAAGGCCATCCGGATGACTTTGCAATTGGCCTATAAGTCGACTACCCATCCTCATGGGTTTGCCCAAGATGTATTGGTCAAAGTTGACAAATTCTTCTTCCCGGTTGATTTCATTGTGATTGATATGGAAGAGGATGATGATGCTCCGCTTATTCTTGGCCGACCGTTCATGAAAACCGCATGCATGATGATTGACGTTGACGGCGATTTGATGAAAGTAAGGGTCCAAAATGAAGAAGTTACTTTTGATCTATTCGAAGCCATGAAGCATTCAAAGGATAGTCGTGATAGCTTTCGCATTGATGTGATCGAAGAGGCAACTTTTGAAGTTTCTAAACATATTCATGAGATATCTCCTATGGAGTTAGCTCTTGATGACTCCTTTGAAGTTTTCACAAGTGAAGAAGAGCAAGCTCTTGATGAATGCCTAAGGGAACTTGAGAGTCTAAAAGAGTTACATCCGTGGGAAGTTGAGGAGGAAGTATTGAAGAAGGAGGTTAATGAAGAAAAATCGTCGATTGAATTGAAAATGTTACCTTCTAATTTGAAGTATGCATTCCTCGACGAGACCGAAGCAAAGCCGGTTATCATAAGCAATCTTTTGTCAAAGAATGAAGAAGCCCGTTTGATCAATGTTTTGAAAAAGAATCAAGAAGCCATGTGTTGGACTCTTTCCGATCTCAAAGGAATTAGTCCTTCCTATTGCATGCACAAGATCTTAATGGAAGAGGACTTTAAGCCGGTAGCTCAACCGCAACGCCGCTTAAATCCTACAATGAAAGAAGTTCTTAGAAAGGAGGTTGTTAAGTTGTTGGATGCGGGAATGATTTACCCGATTTTGGATAGCCCATGGGTTAGTCCTGTACATGTGGTTCCGAAGAAAGGTGGCATTACCGTGATTCGAAATGAAAAGGATGAGTTGATCCCGACAAAAGTGGCAACGGGGTGGCGTATGTGCATTAATTATAGGCGGTTGAATACCGCAACTCGAAAAGATCACTTTCCACTCCCGTTCATGGATCAAATGCTAGAAATACTTTCTGGGCAACAATACTATTGTTTCTTAGATGGCTATTCCGGGTATAACCAAATTGCGGTTGACCCGGCCGATCATGAAAAGACGGCTTTCACATGTCCTTTTGGAATTTTCGCATACCGTAAAATGCCCTTTGGGTTGTGCAATGCACCGACGACTTTCCAAAGATGTGTGCAAGCTATTTTTGCCGACCTTATCAAGAAAACAATGGAAGTCTTTATGGACGACTTCTCCGTATTTGGTGGTTCCTTTGGTCTATGCTTGGACAACTTGGAAACGGTTCTTGAAAGATGTGTGAAGACAAATCTTGTTCTTAATTGGGAGAAGTGCCACTTCATGGTGACCGAGGGGATAGTGCTTGGCCATAAAGTGTCTTCAAGAGGGCTTGAAGTTGATCGTGCTAAAGTTGAAGTGATTGAAAAGTTGCCTCCTCCGGTGAATTTGAAGGGAGTCCGAAGCTTTCTGGGGCACGCCGGTTTCTATCGGCGCTTTATCAAAGACTTCTCAAAGGTACTGTAAGACCCCAATTTTGGCCCTAAGATCCCTCATGGCCCATATCATTCATATCATAACCTCAAGGATCATTGCATGCCTTTGTCCCCTCCTAGTGGGTTGGTTTGCCTTGTAGGTTTGTTTCTTGATCACCAAGCATACTTTGCATTTGTATATCTTTGCTTTCATATGTTTATCATTTAAAAAAGTACAAAAATATTGTCAGTCTAACCTTGTTGCTTGCAGTTGAAGCAATCATCAGCAATTAGGTCAAAGATGGTCAATGATCAGTCAAAGCAATGGATGGTGGCCATTCTTGTGGAATTTGGGCATCATGATCATTAATCAAGAGTTCATACATCTTGGGACATCATTTGAAGTCAAGTTCTCAAGGAATTAGGGTTTGGAAATCATCAGAAGAAGTTCAATCAGTCCAAAACCCTAGAAAAGTCAAACTTGGTCAACTGTTGATTTAATCAGAGATTTAATGGATAGAGTTGATTTGAAAGAGTTCATTCATGCTTATATAAGCCTCATATATCATGTTCAACCTCATCATGGAAGAAAATCAAGCAAATCAGAAAACTTCCAGAAATAGAAAGTGGACCTGTAATTTCAACTGCCAAAAATGGAAACTTCTTGATCTTAAACTTACATCATGATACAAGCTTCAAATGAATTTTTGCCCAACATGAAAGTTGAAGATCTTGTCTTCCCATTTTCAAAAAGTCCAAGAACTCTCAAATCCCATGTGTGGTTGTCAAGATATGATCAAATCATTTTCACCAATTTTTGAACTTCAACAAGCCATATCTCTCAAACCATAAGGCCAAATTTGGTGGGGTTTTTTCCTACAAACCACATTTTTCATCCTCTTTCCAAAAATATAAATTTCATGACCTAAAACCTTGCCAATCAAAATGGCCTTTTTGGACCTATTCCTTTAAAAATCAAAGTTTGACCAAACTTTGACTTTTTGATTTATGGACTTTTTCATCATTTTGCCAATTGGGAAATGTTTCACATCCTATTTGAAACTTGCTCAAAGTCTTAAACCACCATCATTTCACCCTTATGCCATCATTTTTGGACAAAATGCAAAATTGACAAAATTGGCAAGAAGCTTCACATAAGTAAAACCAGTACAGCATTTTCTGTACAACCAAAAACAGCATTTGGGTGGTCCATGACAGCCTGTTTAGAGCCCATCTGAGCAGACAAATACACCTCCTCATTCACTTGTTCCACAATTAGCAAAATGTGCTTTTGGTTGTTTTAACATAAGTAGGATTAAGCATCCCTTAAACCAGCTCAAAACAGGCATATAAAAGCATTTTTTGCTGACAGAATAAACCCTAGAGACCAAGTTTTGCAGCAGCCACATAACAGAAAATACTTTTTCCTCTCATTTGGCATCTTGCTCGATTTTGGATTTTCTGCCAAGACTCTCAAAACCCTCGAGCTTTCTTCATGTTTCCATCATCTAGACAATATTGGTAGGCATATTCAAGCAGTAAATCCTAGCTGGAACCATTTCTTTTGTTCTGCTTTCTTCAAAGAACCAGCCATGGCAGATAGAGTTTTGAAGAATTCCAAGCAAGCTTGAGCTGAAACAACTTCATCATCCATCATTTAGAGCTGAAATCTTCAACTGTTTGGGCAATTACCATCAAATAACCACTGTTCTATCAACTTGCTTCAAAAACAAGTAAGTTTTCCACTACCTCCTTGCTCCAATCCATGCCATGTGTTATGTAGGTCTTTGTATGCTAGTTTCCATGCATTTTATTTCATTCAAAATGGTGGTCTCATGTGGGAGAAATCCGAATTTTCCTTTTTGTGTACAAATGAACTTTTGCACGATTTGCCTTGCTGGAAGAGATTCAATGAACTTTGATGATGCATTCTTGTTGTTCGATATGTGCTGATGCTATGAGCTTACTTGATTTGGATTTCTACACATTTTGAAATTTCAAGTTACACATTGATGTTGAATCTATGCTGTTGTATTTAAACCAAACACTTTGCCTAGGAATCTCTCATGTGTGTCTTGGTCTTGTTGTGTATAACATGTTTGCATTGAAGAGCATTATTATTGCCATGTTGTTTTCTTGGTGCTGTTTATGGGTTTGTCGAGTTAATGATGAGTTTGAATGCTGTTGCCATGTGAAATCCCAATGCTGCTGTAGTTGAAACCTTGGTCCTTTCCATAAATCATGACTTTATGTATGCACTAGTTTGGATGATGTTATTGCTTGTGATTATGTGATTGATTTCATGGCTATGCTATTACATTGTGTTTGGTCTGCTATTGAATTTGACATACCACTGCTATGCATTGCCCTGCTGTTGTTTGTTTTGTTGGTCGAATGATGCATAAACCCTGTTGTTACACATTGCCAAATGATATGCTACTTTGCTTGTTTTGTTTGGTTTGATGATGCTGAACTTGGTTGATGATCATGAAACTGAATATGAAATGTTGCTATGCTAAAACCCTGCTGTTATGATGAATATTGCTACTGCTGTTATGATGCTTTGCTGTTGTTTAAATATGACCATGACCAGGAGTTCCTATGGTTATTGATTGTTTTGTTGTGGTTATTGTTACATGAGGATAGTTTGGCATGACTATGGTGTGATTGATTATTGTGGATGCTGTTGATTGCCTGCTTGCTACATGAACCATTTATGCCATGCTTTTGAATGGTGCTTGTTTCGGATGTTATTTATTAAAGATGATGAACTTGCTCAAAATTCCATGATGCTATACCATGCTAATAAAACCCTGCTGCTATTTTGCTATCTTAATATGCCTAGGTTTTCATGCTTATGTTGTGTGTTTTGGTTGAATCATTTTTGTTTGATGTGGCTGAATATGATGAGTGCTGCTGAACCAATTACTTTGTCAAGAAAATCTCATGAAGTATGCTTATGCTGTGTTGGTTGGTAATGCAATGCTGTTGTATGCCGGTCGAGTTCTGTGTAGATGTTTGAATGAAAATGCCTTTGCCATGATTGATTTTTGCTGCTGTTTGTTGACTGTTGTTCATGAGGATGAAGTCGATTGATAAAATGCTATGCTGTTATTTGCTTTGTTGGTCGAATGATGCTGATAGCTTGAACATACATGCTGCTGTTCATAAACCCCAACATATTTTCCAGGAATCATGTACATGTGCATATAGGTTGGTCATCATTTCTGCTTGTGATCCCATGATGCATCTCATTACCATGATAATTGTTTGATACTTGATCGAGTTCTGTTCATGGATTACATGAATGCGCCCTGCTGTTCATGAGCTCTCATTTTCCATAAATCCTATCCATGATGTGTTGGCTGCTTGTTAAATCCATGTTGTTGCTGTTGTTAGTTCTATTTGATATAATGAACATGATGCTATGCCCTACTGTGTGTATGATGAAGCATGATGAGGATGAACTTGGTTTGATGATTACATGTACGATGAACATAGGCTGCTGTTAGAAACCTTAGGGTTTTTTCCAAATTCAGAAAATTCAAATGGATTGGCTGGTTACTGTTTTATTGGCTGAGAGCCAATCAAAACATTTCGTTTTGTAGGGCCAAAACGCAGCACTTCAATAAGTGACTGCAGAATTACACATTTGCCATGCTTGTTTGTTCATGTTTCACCAATTATTTCATCCAATTTCCACAATTTATTTCTCATTCAATTTTCATCAAAAAATTATGAAATTTTTTTACACATGATCATGAATGTGTCCTTCATTTAATTGTGATTTTTAATGAATTTTTCAGTGGTTGGATTTTTTATGGTGATTATTTTCTTCACATGTATGCATAAATGATACATTGTGCCAAATCTTTTGTGAAATACTCATGTTATATCCAATGCCCTTGAAATTTTTTGTGGTGAAACTAGACACATTGACCTTCATTTCCATATAAAGTTTGTACATTTATCATTTGTGGATTGATAGTTATGATTTTTTGAAGTTGTGTGTTGCATTTGGTGTCATACCATGATCATGCATTTTCTCTAATTTTGTTCACACACTTCCCTACATCCAAATCACTTGAAATTTTGCATGAATCATCTATCACATGTCTAGTTTGTGTTTGAATTTTCTTGGAATTAATCTTGCTGTTTTCCATTTGATTGAGAATTTTCTTCCATATGTGGTCATTTGTTGACTTTTTGTGCTATGCATTGCCAAATCTTTTGTGAAATTCTCAAATCTTATTGTATGACCTTGAAATTTCATATGTGATAACTAGACATCTCAAGCTTTGCATTGGTGTTAATCTCATTCATTTCTCTTCTGTTTTCAAGTTGATATGATTTTTTGAAGTTGACCCATGCTTGTTGACTTTCACCATGCTTACTTGAATTTGATTTGACTTCATGAATTCCATTGACTGCCTTCCTCTCATCCAAATGCCATGAAATTTCACATGTATACCATGCTAGATGTTAGGATTGAGTGTGATTTATTTCATGATTTTTGAGATTGTTTGAGTTGACTTTTGAATGAAGTCTTTGCTGTTGACTTTTGTATGCTTCTCTTGCCATGCTTTGCATTCATTTGCATATGAAATGACCATGATGCATGATATGATTATGAATCCAATTGAGAATGCTTCTTGAATGTTCAAACTTGGTTTGGGTTGACTCTTCCTTGCTGCCTTGACTTTTTTCTTTCATCTTTGACCCTAGGCTAGTCCTAGTGGTCTTCTAAGCTTATGTTGAGTTCATCTGTTTCAGGTTAAGCACCAATGCCTTGAGGATCATTCAAATATTTGTTTGAGTTGAATTATATGATGTGCTAACTGTTGTTTTGTAGGTGACTCATATGCTTGAGTCTTTGTGCCTTGCACAATTGGTCCCTCTGTGGTTGACTTTTGGTTCATTTCCTTTGATTTTGACTGTTGACTTGTTTACTAATTGGTCTGACTTTTGCAGGTACTTTAGTTGCCTAAGTTCTTTGAACTTGATTGCTTGCTTTGCTTTTTAGCATTTGCTTTGAGGTATAATTACTTCTTCTTCATGTAGTCTGGAGACCCGGTCTGTTATTTGACCGGGCAAACTGTCTGAAGTCCTCCTTAAGAGGCAATGCCTGTGTTTGTTTAAATTTGTCCCAAGCAGGAAAAGTCCTTCAAGTAAGGCAATTGGTGGAAGGTAGGGATAAGCAATCTATCCCCCACTATTCAGTGTGTCCTCTCTTTGCTCCCATTACATGGTTGAAGCAATGAGATAAATACCCAAGATCCAATCGAGTCAATAATGTGGAGAGAGTTCCTACTTTCTGAACTCCCACACTTTCTTTGATGCTCTCTCTGATTTGAGATAGAAGCAATGAGGCACACCCCTCATCTCCTTTTCATCTGCTTCACCTGAGCCCCTCAATGGCCAGGTTAAGAGCAACCTTTACCCATTACAGTGGACTTTTAAAGTCAAACCCTCTTGTGTGAGCCCCCATTGTTTGGCTATAGAGTGTGCTGTTTGTTATTCATTGTTTGATTGATTGCTTCATAGGCACTTGCTTGCTTGTATGTTATGCATCTATTATCATCATCAATTGCCATTAATGCATGATCATCTCATTTGCTTTTTGTGATGCTATCATTGTTGTTTGCCCATTGAGGACAATTGTAAGTCCATTGCCTTGGCATTTGCTCCTGTGATATGGAAGGATAGAGTGTAAGACCTCATTGGTCACTCATATCTTCTGTTTATCTGTGTGTATGTGAGGTTGCAGTTATAAGTCCCTGTAAGTTGGCATCTGTTATCCTGTGATCATAATTTGATCTGTTTGGTTTTGTATGTGAGGTTGCAGTTATAAGTCCCTGTAAGTTGGCATCTGCTTTCCTGTGATCATAATTTGATCTGTTTGGTTTTGTATGTGAGGTTGCAGTTATAAGTCCCTGTAAGTTGGCATCTGCTTTCCTGTGATCATAATTTGATCTGTTTGGTTTTGTATGTGAGGTTGCAGTTATAAGTCCCTGTAAGTTGGCATCTGCTTTCCTGTGATCATAGTTTGTTTATCTGTTTGTGTGAGAGGTTGCAATTATAAGTCCCTGTAAGTTGGCATTTGCATTCCTGTGATCATATTGTTGCTTTTGTTCTTGTATGTGAGGATCCATTGTAAGTCCCTGTGATGTGGCATTGGATTTCCTGTGAGCATACTGTGGAGTTAACCTAAGTCCAGATAGATTGGCAGTTGACTTCCATATTTCTCATCTTTGTTTTTCTTTTGAGGAGATTAGTGTAAGTCCATTGAGTGGCATCTGATATCCGTTTCTGTTTTAGGAGACTGGTGTAAATCCATTTATTGGTATCCGGTATCCGCTTTTATTTCTTTGCCTGTGGAGATTAGTGTAAGTCCATAGAGTGGCTTCTGATATCCCATTTTGTTTTAGGAGATTGGTATAAGACCATTGATTGGCATCCGATATCCGCTTTGGCTTGCTTTGTTTGTTTGTTATTGTTAATCGCTATTCCAAAGGACACACTTGAATCATCTGCTATATGATTTCAAGAAGTGAACCTTCTAAGAAGTTTTACTATCCATCCTTCATCCATTCATCATTCATTATGTCCTAGACCTTTTCACACTTTATCTTTTAAACTTGACATAAGTGTTGTGCAAACATCTTCATGTTTTCTAACTAAAAACCTGGACTCAAGTCCTTGACCTTTTTTCAAACTCCATTTTCATAATACTTATTTGAATTGATCTTAATCATACTTTGACTCCATTTTCATAATCATAATCAGTAATTCCACTCATTCACTTGTTTTGGCTTTGTCCATTATTAATGCTTTCATACATGAGCTATAGGTTTGATTTATCTTAGTGGTTGATGTTAATCTCACCTTCTGTCTTTAGTGATTGAATTGTAAGTCTTCCTTGCCTATTATAGGGTTAACCCCTCCCTGGCAAGTTGAAGCTGTTCTCACATGGTGGACGTTGTTGTTTGTATAAGGTTGAGTTTTCTCCCGTGGATAACGTAAGACCTAGGGTTTGTGTTTAAAATTGAACCTAACCCACTTTTGGAAATCTTTTAGCCGAACTACGGCGTTCTGATCCTTACCTTTGATGGAAGGTACGTAGGCAACGGGTTCATCCGTTCGAACCCAATACCCAATAACCCAATAAAAAATGTATATTCTTTTCTCACCATCCCAATCATGTTTGCACAATCTTTATGCCATAACAAATAATAATTTTTGCATAACAAGTGTGAAAAGGGCTCCCTAGGAGTACCTAGGACGTAGTGGGTGCCTAACACCTTCCCATTGCGTAATTTACCCCTTACCCAGAATCTCTGATCTTTTTATTAGTTTTCTACGTGTAAAACTTCTTAGGCTTTTGTTCGCTTTTTAGCCAATCCTTTGGATAAATAAAAGTGCGGTGGCGACTCGAAATTTCAATGTATCTCCTAGCTTATGATTTAATCAATAGATCATATAGCGACGAATACACCGCTACAGGTAGCTAGGCCTTTGAGTAACTTGCTAGCTAAGGATCAGGTATTTCTTTTAACTGATGAGTGTTTACAAGCTTTTGAAATTTTAAAGGAAAAATTGGTTACCGCTCCAATTATAATCGCTCCAAATTGGAATTTAAATTTTGAGCTCATGTGTGATGCGAGCGACTATGCAATCGGAGCGGTATTAGGCCAAAGAAAAGAGAAAATTTTTCATGCGATACACTACGCAAGTAAAGTTCTTAATGAGGCTCAAGTTAACTATGCCACCACTGAAAAAGAATTACTTGCGATAGTGTATGCGCTTGAAAAGTTTAGGTCCTATCTTATTGGTTCCAAGGTCATAGTGTATACCGACCACTCGGCGATTAAATATTTGCTCACCAAACCGGACTCGAAGCAAAGGCTCATCCGTTGGATCCTCTTGTTGCAAGAATTTGATGTTGAAATCAAAGACAAGAAAGGATCGGAAAATTTGGTGGCGGATCATTTATCTCGCTTAGTTAATGCGGAGGTTACCGCTTCCGAGAAGGAAATCCGGGAAGAGTTTCCTGATGAAAAAATTTTCAAAGTTCAAGTTAGGCCGTGGTTTGCGAACTTTGCGAACCATAAGGCTAGTAGTTGGTGCCTCCCGACCTAACTTCGAACCAAAAAATGAAATTTCTCTCGGATGCTAAGTACTACATGTGGGATGACCCATACTTGTTTAAATTGGATGGTGATAACCTTTTGAGGAGGAGTGTTACTGGCGATGAAGCGCAAAGCATTCTTTGGCATTGTCACAACTCGTCTTACGGCGGACACTACAATGGGGAAAGAACGGCCACTAAAGTCCTTCAGTCAGGATTTTATTGGCCTACTATTTTCAAAGACGCAAATGCCCATGCGCAAAGTTGTGATAGTTGCCAAAGAAGTGGTGGGATTGGTAAGAGAGACGAGAAGCCTCTCCAAAACATCCAAGAGGTTGAAGTATTAGATTGTTGGGGTATCGACTTTGTTGGACCATTCCCACCCTCATATGGTAATGAATATATGCTTGTGGCGGTTGACTATGTTTCTAAGTGGGTTGAGGCGATTGCCTCACCTCGGGCGGATGCTACGGTAATAAATTTTTTGAAGAAAAACATCTTTTCCCGTTTTGGAACCCCCCGTGTGTTGATTAGTGATGGAGGGTCGCACTTTTGTAATGCACCATTAGAAAGCGTTTTGAAAGATTACGGTGTATCACATAGAATGGCGACTCCGTATCACCCACAAGCAAACGGTCAAGCCGAAGTCTCTAATCGTGAGATTAAGAGAATTCTTGAAAAAACCGTGTCGAATTCTAAAAAAGAGTGGTCACAAAAGTTGGATGAAGCTTTATGGGCATACCGTACCGCTTTTAAAGCTCCAATTGGGCTAACTCCTTTTCAATTGGTATTTGGTAAGACTTTCCATTTGCCGGTCGAATTGGAGCACAAAGTTTTGTGGGCTCTGAAATTATTGAACTTTGATAAGGATTTGGCCGGTGAAAAAAGAAATGTGCAATTGCTTGAGTTGGAAGAAATGCGCAATGTCGCATATCACTCGAGTTGGTTGTTCAAAGAAAAGGTGAAAGAGTATCATGACAAAAGGCTTAGGAAGAAGGAATTTGTGCCCGGACAGTTGGTCCTTTTGTTCAATTCTAGGTTGAGGCTATTCCCCGGAAAATTGAAACCTAAATGGTCCGGGCCATTTCGTGTCAAAGAAGTCAAAGATATGGAGCTGTTGTCATTGAGGACTTGGAGAAGAAAGATAGTTGGACGGTTAACGGCCAACGTTTGAAGATTTATCTTGGCGGTCTTGTGGTTCGCGAGAGCTGTGCAATCGGCTTGGATGCTCCTCTGTGAGCATCTCGAACCGTCGAGCTTATCCGACGTTAAACAAGCGCTTGTTGGGAGGCACCCCAACATTGTAAGTATTTACAGCTTTGTGTTGTGTGGTATTGGTATTCAAATTGGTGGAACCTTGCTGAATTGTGTTGTGCAGTGCTGTTTTGAAAAAAACAAGATCCTGTCATGTTCGCTAGCTACTCGCTAGGCGAAGACAGTAGCGAGCCGTTCGCTAGCTCTTCGCTAGGCGAACGTTGCGTGATAGAACTTTATTTTTTTTTTCAGAGGGCCACTCATTTGGGCCCAAAACCCATTTATTTTGTTTTAGTCTGAACATAGGGTCACGAACTCACTCCCACTTTCACACTTTTCACTTCCATCTCACACAAAAACTTTGAGAATCATCCTTGTGCAAACCCTAACTGTTGCATTTCAGAATCAATCAACCTCTTCAATCAGATAGCATCCAAGTCAAGTGTTGCAAAAAAGAGAAAGGTCGGGAGCACTTCCCGCACTGTGCCAATTTAATTTGATACCGATAAATTCGTTGGGGCGAAGCAAGCCGCACGTTATGTGGCGTTGGAGAAAAGGAAAATTTTACCTGAGAAGAGGTTTTAGATCAACGCACAAGGCGATTATCAGACATTTGCAGGATTGATAAATAGCAAGAAATGGGACAAGTTGATCTCTCCACCCGAAAGCTATGATATTGAGATAGTGCACAAGTTCTATGCGAACGCGCTGCCAAATGACGACGAGCATTTCACTTGGACTACAAGAGTGTCAGGACGTCAGGTCGCTTTTGATAGGGATGCTATTAACCGAGTGCTTGGTGAACCGATCCATCTGGGAGTTAATGAGAGGGATGCATACCACAGAGATCTGAGGCTCCACAGGAACACTGATACTATTTCTGCGGCCCTGTTGTTTGAGGGAAAGTCGGTTGAGGTGAACCCATCTGGGGTTCCTGTGAGGTACCATCGGGAGGATATGATACCCTTGGCTCAGCTGATCTTGATGCTGGTTCTGACTAACATTAAGCCCACGTCACACACGTCGACCGTGCCGATCCTAATGGCACACTTGGTCCACTGTATTCTTACTAATGTACAGATCTATGTGGCGTGAATCATTGCGATTAAGATGAAGTCCGTGGTTGAGAGCGGGCTGAAGTCGGGGGCGCGAGTTAACTGCCCCCTTGCTTTTCCTTGTCTCATCATGGCTTTGTGCCTACAGTCGAGGGTGAAGCTACCCTCCCACAGTCAGTTGCAGGTATGTGACCCTTCTAGAGAGCATCCTATGATGACGCGTGAGCAGTTCCTACAACATGCTAGCTGGTCTTAGGACATGCCTGTTTTCGGAGAGGGGGCGGGTGCTGGTGCTTCTGGCGCTGATGCTGCTGCTGCTGATGATGATGATGGTTCCGGTTCTGAGGCCGGTAGTGAAGAGGGTTCTGAGTCCTATGAGGACTAAGTTTTTTTTATGTTATGTTTTATTTTCTTGTATTTTCAGATATTTGGTATTTTGGTTATGTACTTTTTGGGGTGTTTTGTCCCCCACGCACATTTTAACATTTTGAAGTGATGGTTGTTGTTTATGTTTTAAATTATTGTGTTTGGTTTGAATTTCTTTTGTTTAATAAATTTTTGGTTGTTGAGGGTCAAACCATCTAGATTGGTTGCTCCTCAAAGAAGTATCCAATGAAGGTGCATCCGAGCTTGGATGACGATGATAAAAATAAACAAGCGAATAATGCTAAGGTACATGGTTACCTCCGGTTAGAATTTTAGAATGCATTAAGAACTTTACTCTTTTCGTAATTGAATATTGTTCTTTTTGCAACATAATTGAATGAATGATTCACCTAGGTCTTAGAACCACAAATTGTGAGGAAACCTCCATTGTACACTAAAATGTTGGATTCTAATAAACTGTGTTGATTCATTTGATTCATGCTTTGTCTTTTATTATTGTGAATTTGTGGAAGCAATTAGAAATGATCAAGGCGCTTATTTTCTTTCGAGCACAACCAGTTCCAAATACAACTTACCTGTGAGCAAAGAGTATTCGTGAACCCCTTTGAGCTTAAACAGTTGAATCTCAGCTTGAAATAAGGCGAGACGTCAAAATCTTTTTTCTTGAAACCCTGAAATTTTTGATAATTGTTCTTTTGCCGTAAAAAGTCAAGAGCATTCACTTGGGGTGAGTAAAAGATAAGTTGGGGGGAACGAAAATGAGAATCGGTAGGTGCCACAACTCTTGAATAACCGAGCAAGCATTGAAAAAAAATTAGAAAAGAGAAACATCTGTTTTGTGAATACGATGTGAAAAAAAAATGAAAATGAATGCTTGCTTGGAAGAAAAATAGTGAAAAACAAAATTGAGTTGTGAAATAAGAGTTGTGAAGGTTTCAAATGAGAAACAAGTGGAAGGAAGTTGAGATGTGTGAATAGCTTGTATAGTGAATGTCTCTTTTGCGTTGGCAAGTTCGTTTTCAATGGCCTTAGATATGACCCTTGTTTGTAAACCTGACCAAGCTACAACCCGAAAAGACCTTAGCGATCTTCGTGCTTCCGCATTTTCATTTATAATTGTTAGACATTGTATGAATTGAATTTACTTTTGCATTGTTTGTTGGAGAGTGAAATTGTCCCCGCGGCTGCAAACGCGTAATTTCTTCAATCCTTATTCGAAGAGGAGAGATAGGGTGATTCATTCAGGATAACATTGTTGTGGATTGATACATGTTTTGCATTGCTATAAGGCTTTAGTTCTTGTGTATTGTGTTATTCTAACCATTGGGAACTTGTGTCTGGTTGATTCTCTTGTGTTTGAGCCATTTTATCCGATTTCGGAGAAATCTTTTTCTTTAAGCAAATCCTCTTGTCCTTCAAGAGGCATACTTTGCTTGAGGGCAAGCAAGAATCTAGTTGGGGAGAGTTGTTAGATGCCCAGGTTTGCTTATTTGAACTATCAAATGTGGGCATCTTTCACTCCTTTTTGTCAAAAAATTGTTCGAAACCGCCCTTGCTTTTGTTGATTTGCAATACTATGTGAAATGATCTTGGTACCTTTAATTTGTGTGTTATTGTGCAGGAATTAGGCATGAAAGAGTAGAAAACTAAGGCACAAGAAAGATGGCAAAGGAACCAAGAAAGAAAGAAAACATAAGCAAGCTCGCTAGGCGAGTGAGGTAGCGAAGTATTCGCTAGGCGAGCACGCAGCGAGATGCCAGCGAACACTCCCAGACTTGGACAAAACCAAAAAGATCAAAACTCGCTGTGGCGAGGGAAGTAGCGAAGTATTCGCTACGCGAGCATCCAGCGAGCAAGTAGCGAACATATGAAAACTTGTCTGGGATGATTCCTCTGGACGCAGGCTCTTCTGGTGACTTATTTTGGGGCTCGCTAGGCGAACCATTCTGCTCGCCTAGTGAGCATGACAACTCAGCAACCATTTCTATAAGTAGTATGGGCTACTTTTTGGAACAGATCTTTTTTTTATCATCTTTTTACTTGTTTTTTTTTTGCTGAGAGGTGATTTTTGTGCCCTAGAAACCCCATTTCTCATTCTTCTTCTTCTCTTGACAATATTTTACAAAAAGAAGGTGGATTCCCATCCAATCTCGATTCTTCGACTCGGATGTTGATCAACCTTCTTCCGAAACTTGTTGTTCAAGATACCATGAAAATGAGTAGCTAAGTCTTTCATTTTGTCAAGGTTAGATGTAGATGATCATAAGCTTTGTATGTATATGGGTTGATCTTCATTTGTAAACTCTTTGATGATGAATGTATGGTGAAAACCTTGTTTTATTGATAACTCTTTGTGTTGGTTTATTATTGAATGGTGTTTTCCAACTCTTGACCTAGGTTTTCATCCATCCTTGTTCTTTAGCTAGAGATAGTTTTGAATGAGTTTGTTCACTAAAAAGTTAAACTTAAAAGTTGTCATTTTGATAGATTGTGTGAGAAATCAACAATGGATCAAAATGGGAAAAACCCACAATGTGTGTTAGAAATAAACACATTGGGAGGATTTTGTGAATGTGTTTATCATCTAATGGAGTTTATGAGTTTTGTTTGATCGAACATATGCATGCAAAGTGATCGTCGAACCCTAACTTTGACAATCTTTCTCAAATCGTAAAACCAAAACTTTTAACGCAATTTCTTACTTTTTATGCAAGCTACCGTAACCGAAAACTAAAACCCCCTTGTTACTATAAGTTAAGAACTTAACAACTGCCGAACGACGGCAATATCACATAATCCCTGTGGAGACGATAACAAATCCCGATACTCTATCCCTGTTCTAACATTGCCACGGTTTTTATGGGCACTAAAAACATATGTCCCAAGAACTGTGGCAATTATGGAGACATTGCCAGCGATGATGCCAGATGGAACCTGTGCTACACGTAATAGAATCTTTCACCGTCTCTTTTGGGCATTTGACCCGTGCATCAAAGGTTTTGCATTCTGCAAGCCTATTATTCAAATTGATGGCACTTGGTTATACGGAAAATACAAGGGTACTTTGCTCATGGAGGTCGCACAAGACGGCAACAACGATGTCTTTCCCATTGCCTTTTCTCTGGTTAAAAGTGAAACGGCTGGTGGATGGGGTTTCTTTCTTCGACATCTCAGAACGCATGTAGCTCCACAAGCCAATCTCTTTTTGATATTTGATAGACATGCTGCCATTGAGAGTGCCTAAAACAACCATGACAACGGATGACATGATCCTCCTTTTACCCATGTCTATTGCATCAGACACATTGCACAAAACTTCATGTGTGCTATAAAAGATAAGAGTCTTTGCAAGAAGGTGGTGAATGTTGGGTATGCTCTAACTCACCCGTCATTTCAATATTATCGTGATGAAATTAGACTGTCTAATGAAGACGCAAGGAGATGGCTAAATAACATACCAGTAGAGTAGTGGACAAGGGCATTTGATAGAGGTTATCGATGGGGCCACATGACAACAAACCTTGTGGAATGCATGAACGGGGTATTCAAAGGAATTCAAAATCTGCCGATAACCGCCTTGGTAAGATCGACCTATTATAGGTTGGCTTCTACGTTCGCAACCAGAGGTGAAAGATGGAGTGCGGTGTTAATGTCCGGGAAAGTATTCAGTGAGTGTTTCATGAAGGTCATGAAAGAGGAGAGCATCAAAGCTAGCACACACGCTATAACAGTCTTTTACCATCATAGGCAAAATTTCAGCGTCCAGGAAACAATGGATCATAACGAGGGGAGACCAAATTTAGCCTATGCTGTTAGACTAAACAGAAGTTGGTGCGATTATGGAAAATTCCAGGCCTTCCGCATTCCTTGCTCCCATGTCATTGCAGCATGCGCTTATACTCGTCAAGACGCTTACAACCATTTATCTGATGTGTACAAGACCGTCACCGTCATGAATGTATATAATCAAAGCTTCTTGGTACTACCAATGGAGGAATATTGGCCTCCATATAAAGGTGATATAGTTTGGCACAACGACGAGATGCGTAGAAAGAAAAAAGGAAGGCCAAACAGCACACGTATCAGGACAAAAATGGATTCCACAGATAAAATGATAAGATTATGTAGTATCTGTCGTCAACCAGAACACAATAAGAATAATTGTCCCAATCGAGGAGCATCATCTAGGTCTTAAGCTTTTTGTAACATTGTATTTCTGTAACCTTCAATCATTATATATCATTAGGTTTTTGTTACAACGAGGTTCACAACAAACATCAGTACAAAATAAGCTATCTGAAAACATAAATATTTATAACTCATTACAACAATCAAATTGATGTCATCTCGACGGAACATCATTTCCCTAGCATCCTTATCAGTCTTCATTCGCATCCAACCAAAGATACTGTCGAGTCTCTCAATACTTCTAATTATTTTCCCTTCTGGTATTTTTCCATCTAACCAACGAACCAACTCCCTCTTCAGTTGATCGAACATAGTGATGTTCCAGAACAACATCAGCATCTGAGGTTTGTCTCTCGCATAAATCACCTTTCTGTATCGGTGACGAACACCAAACATGATTTCCAAATGATTAATTGAGATGTGGAACAATGACTCACACAACACATCTATTTATAACAAAAAAAATTGCATTTTACACTGAGGCGCCAATCCAATTGGCGCCTCCTATCAACTTATACACAGGGGCGCCAATCCAATTGGCTAGGGCACCTGCCCTAGCCAATCCAATTGGCACCTGCATTCAATTTTTAAGAGGAGTCGCCAATTGAATTGGCGCCTCCTCCTAAAAGTGGGATAGTTTGGGAATTTTTTGAAACCAGGGGTATTTTGGGAATTTCCTTTAAAAAGTGGGCTATTTTTGTAAAAATTTCAAGAATCTATGTTATTTTAAGGAGGTTTGAAATCCATGCAACTTAATTCGTTTTTTTTAATCATTTTTAATGCTGATCTTAAGTGATGGTCATTAAATATGTTGTCACCGTTATGTGTACGTCTAATAAAAAAAATCATTTGGCATGCCACATTAGAGTTCTGACCACTCTAAAAAACACATGGATAAGCCGTGTTATTGAAAGTACACACAAAAATAGGATTATCAATAACATATTTTATTTTTCAACTATTATTTATTCGTCCTATTAAATAGATCTATAATTCATAGGCAACCGTCATAATAAATAGGGTACAACTATTCTAATTTTATATTTTTGACTTAAGATCTCACCATGGAACACCCCAATTTTTAAATAGAGTATTTTATTTAATTGTTAGAGTATTTTATTCATTATATTTGAATTATGACGTTTTTTGAAGTTTAGGAGTAAATTACTAATTTACTAATTACCAGAGTTATGAGATTTGAGAGCAGGTAAATAAAATATTTTTATTGGGATTATCAAAAATAATTTGATATAATTAATTATTTGGTAATAAGGCGTATTAGTAGAAAATATATATAAATCCTAATTAAATAATTATTTAAATTGAATATTTAATTAATATAAATATTAATTTAATTTAAATAAATAATTAGAATTTTGAGTCATTTGTGTGATTAGAGGAGAGTATGAATTAAGAGGAGAGAGGTTGAGATTGGGTAAAAAAGTGCGATTTTGAAAAATAAGCTCATAAATTCTAAAATTTAGGGAGAAGGTACGTTATAGGATTCTGACACTACTTAAAAAGAGGCCGAATAACAAAATTGGTTGTTGGAGAGTAGGGATGTAAATGGATATCCATGGACACAAATACTATGATATTTGTATTCGCCCCATTTGATAAATATGATATCCGTATCTGCCATATTCATGCAGATATTCGTTAAGTGGGTAATTTGTGACTTTTACGGTACCCGTGGATATTTAGAGATATCCATGGATGATATATATTTTTTTAAACTGTTTTTTAAAATAAATATTTTTAGCTTCTTTTAATGACAAAAAAAATTATTATCATATAACATCCATATAATTCACTCTTAATTTCATCACATTAATTTTCTTCTTTTTCACCAAAACATAATTAAATCCAAACATAATATTCATACATTTCATTTTTAACCAAACAAATAAAAGATATTATGATTGTGAGTTATGATGGAAGAGCAGATGACAGATGAGTAGGAAGGGAGACACTGATTCGATAGAGGAAGTACGACACTGGTTGTTTGGATTGTGAAATTGTTGAAGTCAGGTATGGAGTATTAAAGAGTTTAAATATGAAATGGCTAATAAGATCTGTATGGAATGTGAAACATTTTATTCAAAGAAAATTTTAAAAAAGAAAGAAAGAAATATAAGAAGATTAATTTTTTTAGAAGATGAAAACACATGGTATAATAAGCCAATGATACTTAAATAATTTATTAACGAATGCAGATATTTGCGGGCACGTGTATCATTAAACCCGCATCCATATCCTTTAACAAATGAGTATTTAAATATCCATTTATTTTATCCGTGGATATCCATTAAGCTACTCTTTCCATATCTGTGACGAATGTTATCCGCGGGTACGTATTTTTTGTCATCCCTATTGAAGAGGAAAGTTGAGTTTGAGAACATGGGGTGATTTCAGGCATGCGAGATAGTGAGGATTTCTTACCCTCCTATTAGCACCTTGGGTTGGGTTATATGCTTCATATTTGATACTTTTTTCTCTTGGCATGTGATCCGTATGAATTGGTCAATAAGGTTTGTGCAAAACTTTATTGGTGCGATTGTTTATATGTTTTGTATGTTTTTGCCCTAAGACCCAAAAGGAGATTGTTGTTGAGTTAAAATTTTGGCCCCCTGAATTCAAACGACCTTGCTTGAGTCGTTTGATATCCCAAATGCGTGAGTTTGAAACCCTATGTTGTTTTCCCAAAAAAAATTCCATAAATTGATTCTTTTAGAATTTTTTCCTAAAATACATAAAATTTTAATTTTTTGTAGAGACAAAAGGAATATTTTTTTTTGAAAAATCATACTTTTGACAAAAATTTGGAAAATCGGTTCGGGGGGAGTCGGCCGCACCGGCGACGACGGCACAATCGCGCTGGTCGGCGGCATCTTAGATGCGTTGGAAACACGGAGGCCGACGATTTTCATGATCGCAATCGTGATAGAGTTTGCCACGGCAGTGGGTCGCGCCGTGAGGTGGCTGTCGAGTTGCGGTCTGACGGAAGCAGTCGGCCGTTTCTGGTGGCGATTTATGACTTCAGGCGTTTTTAGACTTTTTTTGAGTTTCGGGCAATTTTGGAACTTTTTCGAGTTCGGAGCCCTTCAATGATAATAATGAGCAATTTTTTATGTTAGAGTCGTTTTGGTGACCTTAGGATCTCTTTTGAGTTAATTGAGGAAAAACTGCCTATTAGAGTTATCGATGTGAACCTTTACCCTTTGAGCATTTGGGTGTTTTATAGTATTTTTGAGGTACTCGAAGGTTATTTAGGGAATAACATAACTTTACCTTTTTTAGGAGAAATAATTAAAATTGTATTAAAAACTTATTTTTGATTATAGTAATCCAGAGGGATTATAATGAGGCCTTTATTGGCGATTTGAGCATAATAATCTATGAGGGATTACAACGAGGCATGTGATTGGCAACTTATAGGTTTAAGAGCGAAACCTTTTTTAGAATGTTTTGAGATTTGTGATATGATTTTAATGAGTTGCATGCTTGCTTTTATACATGATCATGCATGCATATATTTTCGAGATAGGTAGGACTTCGGTCCAATGATGGTCTAGTTCAATGAGGGATTATGGCGGTCTCACGTCCAGAGAGGGACACGGTTCAGAGAGGAACCAGAGACATGGGAAAATCAGTAACATACCTCTGATCCTTGAGATTTTGGTACCACATGCATTTTGAAGAGGAGTTGGTAGCATTGAAATTGCATTTCATTATCATCTATTTGAATGTGTTTTGAGTGTGATTGATGTATGTATAACTTGTTATTACTATTATGTTTTGTTGAAATTCATCTTTAACATTTGTTAGATGTATTCTCACCCCATGTTTGTTGTTGTGACGTCTGTGCTCTTCGAGAGTACAAACAATCAGGTACAGGAATAGCCGCTTGAGTTAATGACGTCAATGCCTCTTCGTAGCTTTTATCATTGGATCTTAGAGGAGTCACACTAATATGTATCATTGGAGATGAGATGTCATTCTTTATTTGGGTTATGTTTTTCGCATGTTGGAGTTTTTGGTTGTTGAGACTTATATGTCGAACTTTTGATTTTCCATTGCTTATTTTCGCATAAATATTATGCAGCCTTGAGGCGATGGTGCAGTAAGGTATGGTTAGGACCATTCAGGAAGCCTTACAGATACAGTTCCTTCTGATCGAGGAGGACTTCAAAATGACGGTTTTGTCTTTTCCAATGAGATACCTCTTGGTTAAGCTGATTAACAACTTCTTGACTCTGGTGCACTTGGCTTTTCAGCCCTCGGATTTCTTCAAAACTCTTATCAAGATCACATTAGCATTGAGAGATAAGCTTCCAACTTTTTAGCACGACCTTTTTCTTTCTTCAACTCCTTCTTGCGACTCTTTAATTGGTCTTGAAGTTCTTCAAGTTAGGCCTTATTGTAAGGGCAAATTGTCAGACAACATACAATCACAAGTTTCGATGATGACAAATGACCATCATAGATGAATCGGCATTGTCAATTCCACGTCTACAAACAAATGCAACACATCACCTATCGTATCCTTTCCTATGATTATCTAAATCTGTTATAATTCTTAAAAACATATGTGGACAAGATGTGATCATGATAAAATGCATGAAAATCACAAAAATATGAAATTGTGCAGATGTGCAGGTTTTGAGTCGACCATACGGGTCAGCACATGAACCACGGGTCAGCGCATGATGCTTTGAGTCGACCACAGGTCAGCGCATGGAAGCTTTGAGTCGACCGCAAGGGTCAGCGCATGAGCCACGGGTCAGCGCATAACACAGACCAGTTGGTGACTGGTCAGCGCATGATGGCTTTGAGTCGACCACAGGTCGGCGCATGGCATAGTGCAGTTGGCCATGGGTCAGCGCATGGAAGACTTGAGTCGACCATAGGGTCGGCGCATGAAACTTTCATTTTCCCACGGGTCAGCGCACGCCGACCTATGGTCGACCGCTCGAGCGTAAACTCAGTTTTCTGAGTATTTTCCACTGTTTGAAAAGCTGTTATTTTTGGTTGGTAAGCTGTTACTATAAATAGAAGTAAAATCACTTTTATCAAAAAACATTTGTCAATTTGAATTCAAGTGTTCAAGGAAACAAGAAAGAGTGAAATAGGTGTCCAAGATTCATCATCTTCATCTTCAACATCTCACAACACATCAACTACACACAACCATTTTTGATGTGCTTCGTGTTCGGTTAAAGGTGATAAGGTTCGAAGCTGTGATCGAAGAATCCGGTTCGGGTTGAAGCTTGTGGCAGGTTCTTTCTTGAATAAAACCGTTAGGATTTTGTCCTCCAATACCGGTTTGTGTTTGGGGGTCTTTGGACGAATTGCTTCATCAATATTCAGCTGAGCGAAGGTGATTGAGAAGAGGAAGTCTTCTTCAGTCTAGTAGTGGATTCGATGATATTGAAGTGAAGGATTCGGGTTCGATTCGTTGTGTTTGAGATCAGCCGGGCCGAGGGTTTGAAGAACGGAAGATTCTTCAGCAAAGGGGCTGGAATCGGAGGTCTAGCAACAACGATCGAAGGTCTTGATTCATCTTGAATCAAGGAGCAAGGATAGGAAGTATCATTCAACACATTGGAAGTTCTGTTGTTTACTTGCTTTGCAATCCTTGTATAAACGGTTAAATTTCACAGGTGATATCTAATTAATCATCTCAATTCTAATTTTAGAATTGAGGGCAGACGTACCCCGAAGCGAGGACGGCGGGGGAACTGCCTCATCAAATCTCTGTCTTCTTTAATTTTCTGCATAAGTGTTTTTCAGCTTAAAAATTAAGTGATTTTAGTTTAAGCAATTTTACCAAACATTGATATAAGTTGAGTAAGAGATTAAAACTGCTGTTTGAATACAAAGTACAATAGTATATTGTACTAGGTCAATTTGAATTACTTACTCAACTCAAATATCACTTGGAGTGTTTATGCACACCAAGTGTTTGTTAATTTGCATAAGCCAAAGTTGTCTTAAGTTTGCATCTAGTTTAATTTGGTATTTTGGATCATTGGAACTAGGCTTGCTAGTAAGTGAAACATATCATTGATTGTGCAAATAGTGTAGTGATTCGTATTTCACGTTATCTCTATTCCATTAGCTTAACGCATATCCGGTTTTCCAATAACGGTTCGTTTTAGACTAAAATTTTCCTCGGCCGCTTCCGCACTTAAAACAATTTTTCAAAACCAATTTTTAAATTGGTAGCGCCGACTCAAATTTTTAACTGGGATCTATTCAACCCCCCCCCCCCTTCTAGATCCGTGCCATAGTCTAACACTTATAGCTCTCCTTCATCGCCTTGCAATATGTCAGAGTCTGGTTCCAAATAATAGGCATCTTGCTAGCTTAATATTGAGTCTCAGCAAGCTGTTTCTTCTTAGCAGAGAGTCAAACGTAAGTACCCTTGAGAGCATCATCAATCTTCCTTCATTTGTTATGTTCAACCTGAGAACTTCAACAGCTTTGATCATGCACTCTCGCTTCTGATTGAGGTTAATCTTCAGGTCTCCTTCTCTTGCATGATTTTTCCAAGATCGGATCGAAGATTAGAATTCTCCTATTCCAACAATGTAATAGTCTCCTTGAGCTTGTCAACTTCAAAGATAGGAGCAACAGAAGGTCCAGGAAGTTTGAGGCTCATAAAAGGTTCAAATGAAAATGACAACAGGACTTCCTTGACTCTTTCTCTGACCCATTGTATGTAGGCTTCTTTTGATATATAGTTCTTCTTTTCCAATTTAACCCTTCCTTGAGGATTAATCTCTCCCCAAGCTCTGCTAATCTTCTTCAACAACTCTAGATTATCAACCCCTTCATATAGAACAAACTCTTCCAATTTCTCGGTGTTTGGTTTGTCAAGCATTGGGTAACCCAATTGACATAGTGCCAAACTTGTATTGTAGTTGATTACCCCTTTAGTACCTATGAGGGGTGAAGGTGGCAAGAAACACAAGAAATTGGGGTTTGAATTGAATTTCTAAAAATGAAAGCTTTTTGAAACCAACAGAATCAAACAATAACAAAAACAAGAAAAATAACACATTTATTTTTATCCTGGTTCGCTGTTAACATAGCTACCTCTAGTCCACCCGCCAAGGTGATTTTGCCTTCTCAATAAGGACTTAATCCACTATAGCCGAAACTGATTACAGACATCACAAAGACAAACTACCTTTGTCTTCTTGAGTCTATCTGACTAAAACCTAGTCACTCAAGGAATACACTCAAACAATTTAAGATTTATAAGACTGTGTTTACAACATTGCTTCCAAGAAAGTAGATTAACATAAGTTAAGTATAATGAATTTCTCACACAATAACGTACACAAGCTCTACGTGTGTGTACAAAGACTATACACAAAAAATATTTATTTCAGCAAAAGCTTTGTGTATGAGCATGAAAAGAAGAGAAATAGAAAATAAGAATTTAGCTATTTGTCCAGTCTTCCAAGTCTTCTTTATATAGGTAGTTAAAAGATACGTTGGAGATTAGAATTGGAATAGAAAAATTGCAGCAGTGTTTTGGTATAACGGTTTGCATATAGGAGACAAAATGGTACAATATTACTGTCTTTAGCCCACAAAGTCAGCATATTGGAGGGAAGTGTGATCTTGTACTGTGTACTATTTTCCTGATGCAAAACCTTTTGATCTTATCTTCTAATCTTCAAAGGCTTCTGAATAAATGATGTTAAATCATTCTTAGAAGCATCAAGATACTAGTTGGGAGAATTTTCAGAGCCTTGGTCTTCAGAGTCTTGACACAGTTCCTCAGAACCTGATCTTTGGAGTCTTCAGATCTTGTTCTTCGGAGTCTTCAGAACTTGAGAGCGCATAATCATGAAGGCTTGACAATCCTTCAGAGGCTCATCAATCAGAGTTACATTCAAGAGCTTTAGCATAAACGTTCGTCATATCCGTTGTCTGAGTTTTTTTAGAACTTGGTAGCATCTTGTAAAGCACCTTATATCTCTTCAGAGTCAGAGTGTGTTGATTTTAGAATCTGATGACATCACACGTCAATTCTTCAGAGTCAGAACCTGTTAGCAAAAGCTACATACTAGACAAAAACCATTAAGGTACAAAATTGTTCTCTTAGAAACAGTGCATTGTTATCATCAAAACTAAAGGTCAGATGTAGAACTAAATCTTGTTTTTACAATCTCCCCCTTTTTGATGATGACAAAATCATGTATTTTGATGAACAATTTTGACTTGGTTTAATCACATAAAATTAGTAGAGTGAGGTTTGTAAGCTCCGCCTAAATTTTATATTGTTAAAAGTTAATTTTCAGCTTAGAATATCATAGTTAGGGTTGCAAGCTCCCCCTGAATTTAAGACTTAAAACAATCTTAACACATATAAAATTCAAATCAACATGAAATAAATAACTTCCCATAAGGAAGAAGCCTAGTTACTATGAATGTATTAACTTCCTAGAATGCAAAAGCTTGGGTACATAAGTATTTCATTTCAGAAACAACTTGCTTAAGTGTTAGAAAGTCTGGTCATCAGCCTCATTATAGAGCATGATTGTCATAGTATTCATATGTCTGGTTGTATGCATGCCTGGTTGATATCAGAACTTGTATACACCTGGTTCAGAACTTGTATATGCTTGCTTCAATACAAACCTGGTTCACTTGAACTGAGTTTAGAACATGTATGTCTGGTTAAATACAAACTTCTTAGTTAACTATTCATATCATGTGCCTGGTTCACTTGAACTCTAATTAGCTTGGTTAATGCCTTAAAACCTGAAACACTTGGTTAACATGATGAACTTATTCAAAGTTCCCAAAAAAGTTACCAATGTCATAATTAATATCTAAAGACATGTTTGGATTTCAGAATTGGAATAAGGTATATCAAAACCGTTCATTCTTCTCCCCATTTGTCATCATTCAAAAAGAAATAAAGACAAAGTAAACAAAAAAATCATTTGATAGATAAAATAGACAACATTTAAAGAAATGAAAAAAAACTAAGAAAATGTAGAGTTTTAAAACAAGGGTTTAAGGAGGGGGTGGAAATCTTGATAAGAGAGCTCCAAGCATCCCTTCAATCTTTGTTGTCTTCTCACCCTGACGCTTGAACATCTCTACCGTGTTTCTCAGATGTTCTTTGACCATAAAATTCTCAGTCTTCGGCTCTTCCAAAGTCTTCATAATGAATTTCTCAGAAATCACAGTCTTTTTAACCCCAGAGACACTTCCAGCTTCAAGAGTCATCTCAGAAGCAACCAAAGTAGTTTGATATGGTGAAGGAGAAGGAATTACTTTTACAGCAGGAAGAAGAAGGGTTTGAGGAACCTTCTGAAGCAGAGGTTCAACTATACCAAAGATTATGGTATGGAGTTTCCTTTTAGCTTCCTTCAAGCAGAAGAATTCTGTAATGACCCGTATAATATATATTTAGAATAATATCATACAAGTGTTATTATATGGTACTGATACAACATAAGAGCCTAAAGGAATCATTTACATACTTGACCAAAATAAAAGATACAACCTATGGTACAAGATATGCAAAGTGGCTAAATAAAAATCTAAGATCTATGTATGATATCTACTATTGTACAAAATCCAAAGCGGAAGATCACAACATCACAACAATGTCGAAACATCACCAAACAACTCCTCTTAATCAAACCTGGAAAAACACCTGAAAAACAACAACATTGATGGGGTGAGATAATAATATCTGTGAGTTCCCCTATCCTATGGGTCCACTCGGCTCTACATGGTTGCTACCTGATTTCTAACTCAAGTATTCACCTTTCGTTACTTGTGTATCACTCACACAATGTAACTAGGACTTAAGCAACTGAGGGATATTTGTAATGTATGGAAACATGTCACTTGAGTTCACATAACTCAATAAATCACCATTTAGATTCACGCAACATCGATCCTCAACCGGACCTGCGTCTAAGCCAAGGCTTGGTTCACGCATGCCCGTATGATTCGACTTTCAAGGTGGATATCAGGTTCCCCTATGGGACTCGAACCCACTTTTAAGAACCAACACTTGTATGAGACTCGAACCCACTTTGAGTATCTTTCAGCGTATGGGACTCTAACCCACTTAGGTGTCCACCTTTCCCCCATGTCTGCCATAGTTGGGACTCAAACCCAATTGAGGAAAGAATCATTGGTGCCACATCCCCACTTACCTCTTTAAATAAGCCTTTCAAATGGTATGTGCGCAATCATAAATAATTTTGAATACATGATTAGTTCTCAACAACAAATAGGACTTTTAGATCAAGGCTCCTCACCAGATAGGACTTTTGGAATAAGCGTTCCTCACCAAATATTAAACCAATTCTCATGGTATTAATTAAATACTAGGTGATCATATCCACCCATCCAAAAAGTATTCCACATGTTCCATACAATGCACACTGATCAAAATCAAACGAATACTTGTCCATGATACACACCTAGGTACCATTGCGTCCAAACATCACAACCTAAGTCATTTTTCATAACTTGGATTATCTTTCTAAGGCATTCACCTAGTTATACTCCTAGGGTTCCTTACTCATTATTATAGGATTTTAATCATATTATACATACACACAATCAATACAACAATAATTCATAATATAATTCATATCACACATAGAGTACAAATGATAATACAATGTGATACAAAACCATATTTGAAATAATCAATTGGTTCATACATTTTGTAAAAAAATTCATATTTGAAACACTTCCTAATCCAAATTAAACCATTCTAATCTATACCAAAACATATACCATCATGAATTCATGTGACTAACCTCCATAACTTCAACAACAAAACATATAAGCATCAAGTAATCAAAGACAACAACAACATCATGGTAACAACACATAGCATCAATGAGACGTATGAACAACAATAATTTCATCATAGATTCACACAAATCCTAACTCCCAAAATATAGATTTTATTCCCCCAAAGGCTAATTCCTATCTAGAACTCACCTTGTAGAAGAAGAAGATAAAGTTTGGTGAATAAGATGAGATGAAATAATGGTATTGATGATGATGATGATGATGATGATGATGATGATGATGGATTCCATGGATATCTTCTTCTTCTTCCTTTCCTTTTCCTTTTCTCCCTTCTCTTCTCTTCGCTCTTTCTTTACTGATAACTCTTTCTTCTCATTTCTCTTCTTTCTTTCTTTACTGATAACTCTTTCTTCTCATTTATCTTCTTATTCTTATCATTTCTTTTTCTTTCTTCTTATCCACCACACATATATATTATATAATATATGTAAATAATATATAATATTAAGTAGTGATACAAAATATCTCAATTGATATTTTGTCTTCAAGTACCAATTGACCAATTATTAATGTTACCAAAATATCCCTTCTTATACTTATTAATAATGGTCTTTCTCTTTTAATAAAGATTGATCTCTTCAGAGTCCACTGGTTACTCTATTGGTCCCAACTGATAACGCTTAAAGCACATAGGAGCTCAAATTTTTACAACTGATAATAGATAGAGTACATAAGAACTCAACTGGTCTCAACTGATAACCAATTGAGCATTTAAGGAAACATGGGATATTACAAATTGTAACTCTTTAGAGTTGACTTCTATCCAACTTCTGAATTTGTTGATCAAATCACACACTTCAGAAAGTTTTGCATTAGAAGTGTAAACCTCAGTAAGAGTGTTCAGTCTGACAACAATGTCACTTTCAAACTGTGGAAACAATTCATCCAGAGGAGAAGGACGAATGTTTGTTTGAAATTAAGTTTGATTAGAATCGAGACAAAAGATTCTGATTGGGATTGCAATAACCTCAACATCTGATTCAATATGTCTGACAAAATCATCAAAGTCCTCAAGGTTTGGATTAGGTTCAGATTGTAGTTCAGTATCAAAGGAAATAAAAATGGTTTGTTCAGAAGAATCAGGGGTAGAAGGTTCATTGTTTCTGATTCGTTCCATGAATTCATCAATGACAGGTTCATCAATGAGAGGTTGTTGGGGTGGAGTTGGTGTAGTGGGTGTGTCCTCAGGAAATAAGTGGGCTTTTGGAATAGTTAGGGTTATACAAGTTGGTGTGGAAAAGTCATAGTCATAGGGATGGATTTTTGTATACAAAGGTTTGGGAATAGTGAGAGTAGATTCAGAAGCAGTGTGATTATTTATGGTTGGTGGTGTAATGGTTCTGATGGTGGTTGATTCAATAAAGGTTTGGTTGGGTATGGGGAGTGAGACAGAAGCACATGTTGTTGATATGGTGAGTGTGTTAGAAACACCAGAGGATCTAGGAGGAGGGAAACAGGCTACTCAAGAATAACATTTCCATGAAGATCCATATTGTCTTTAATAAATAAGTTTGTATTTGTTTTGTTTCTTTTAGATTGCAAGTTTAGCATTTTAGCATTGAATGGATGATCCAAAAGAAACTTGACCATCACAATAGCAACGAGCAACTTGAAGGTGAAGGATGAGAAAAGAATCAACGAACATGTACTCAACCTACATATACCTCATCGAGTAAGGTTTGAGCCAAATATTTCCATTATTCTCTTTTCTAGTTTGATCTATTTCTGATTAAGTTAGGGTTAAATATATTTGTGGTCCTCCTAAATATCTCATATTTAATTTTTAGTCCCTTAAAAATTTTCCTTTAAAGAATGGTCCTCCTAAAATTTTTCATCCACACTTTTGGTCCCTCCTGCAACTTAGCGACAAAATTTTACAACTTAGAAGCAAAATTAGCAATGGTTTTAGTGACTGAGCGACTGAATTAGCGACGGTTTTAGCAACGAATTTAGCAGGAGGGACCAAAAGTGGGGATGAAAACTTTTAAGAGGACCATTCTATGAAGAAATTTTTTTGAGGGACTAAAAGTGAAATATGATACATATAGGAGGACAACAAATATATTGAACCCATTAAGTTATTTGGATTGACCGACACACACATATGCAATTTTTTGTTTATAAGTTTGAACCTTTGTAAACCACCCTGTAGTAATAGGTATATCCATTGCTAACCACTTTGAGCCTAAGCCTTTCTTTCTATGACATAGCCTAAAATTCTTAGCCATATTACTTGAAAAATCTTTTCTTTCCACCCTCTCTTTGGAGTTAGGTAGAAGTATAGTTCCTAAAGAATGTGAAAAAGATTAAGTTTGGGGTTGATCTTGAAAGTGAGCAAAGTTTTAAGTTTGGGGTTAAGGTACTAGAGAATATGATCCAAAATTTCAAAAATTATTGTGAAAAAAAGTGAAAAATGACATTTCTTCAAATAAATGAATAAGAAAAGAAGGATCAAAACTCTCTAGTACTATCAAAAAGGAACAAAGAGGTATGATAATAGAGGGAGAAATAGGAACCTATCTCCAAAGGCTTAAACTTACTTTCCTCAAAATATCCTACCCTAACATAAGCCAAGTTACAACCTGAAAGGTCCTTTAATGGGTGTGTTGTGAATTCTATGATGAACGCTATTAGAACATGATCAAGCTAAGTTTAATTGATTTTACATGTTGATTGAGATATCACCATATCCATTGAGTGAGCTATGGTGAGTCGAGAGACAGGTTGAGTACTCGTCAATGTTGAGGATGTTTTTCTGAATTTGTCGGATAGAAGTTGGAAGCTAAAACAATGGTCAGGTAAAAGAAATATTTAATATGGTGATGTTCGATTGTTATTGTGCGACTTGTTGTTTGCTGAAATGTGCAGTTAGAGGCTAGTTAATTGAGGATAAGCAACGATTCAAGTTTAGGGTTGTGATGACAATCCGTCATTGCATATATTTAGTCGAAGAATCGGAGAAAAACAAGTGAAAGTTGAGCTAAAACAAAGAAGAATAACCAAAGGATGAGGCAAAAATAGCTAATGTGAAAATTATGGACTTCGTGAAAATTGGAGTAAAAAAGGGAGCAAAAGCATAGAGCCACTAGAATAATCACGCGCACCATCGTGCATGCGATATGGAATTTAAAGTCGCATCGCACGCGTGAAGCAGGGTATCACGCACATGATGGTCACCTTTTGGGCTTTTTCTGACGCGTTCTGGTCCATTCTGACGCCTTTAAAAGATGATCTTCTTCACTTTCACAAGGGTTACGAAATTTGGAGATTGAAGCACGATTTTAAGGGTACAAATGGAGATTTTTAGAGCATTTAAAGTCATTGGAGGACATCACTTCAAGGGACTTATCATGTTATTTTTATCTATCAATTATGGTATTGTTAATTGCACTATGAATAGATAAGCTCCCATATGTTAGGTTATGTTATGATGTACCTATTTCTATACTGTTGGATTCTATGTTAATTTGACCATTGTATGAACCTATAGATCTATAATATTATTCAATTACTTGTTGTTCATAATGCTTTTTATGAGAGATACTCTTTTAATCTGATTTTGGGCACATATGGATTACTGACCATTAGTCTATGTGTTAGACCTAGGGCAATGTTGTACTTAGGTTGGTTGAATAAGGATATGAGAGCCCAAATAGTGGCATAGAGAATTAATGTTCTATACATCACCTAAGCTTGCTTACGCTGGTGGACTAGGGATAGAAAGCTCTGAGTAATGGTTAGTGATTTATTTCGGGAGGGATTAACTATAACGGTTTTGTTAATTCACCATGGGATTATAGTGATTAGATCACTCATACAGGGCATCAAACATCAACAATAGAGGAATAAAGCATTCTAGAACATAACCTGGCCGCTTTCGTGACATTGTTTACTCTTTTATTTACTTTTCATATTAAAACTCGACCCCCCCCCCTCATTTTACTAGTTTGTATACATTGTACATATTCTATCTTGCTTGGAGGCAGTCCATGTGGATTCAATTTTTTTATTACTTCGAAATTATCGGTACACTTGCTGAGAAGTCATCACTGTACATAAAGACTTGAGGACGAAAGATTATAAATCTCTCTTTTAATCCATCAATGCATTGATCCAAACAACTTTGTGAAAGTTGGAGATGTAGAGTCAGCAAAGGAAGCATGAGACATCCTGGAGAAATCGTTTGGAGGTGCTGAGAAGGTAAAATATGTGAGTTTACAAATTCACAAAAGAACGTATGAGTTGCTTCAGATGGAAAACATAGTTGATTTCTTCACCAGAGTAACAAGACTGGTGAATCAAATCAAGATGTGTGTAGAAATGTTAACAACAAGATCAGTAGTTTCAAAGATCTTGAGGTAATTACTTCCAAAGCTCGATCACGTGGTAGTAGCCATAGAATAATCGAAGCATTTGTCAAGCATGAGAAAAGAAGATCTTCAAGGGACGCTTGAATCTCAAGAACAAAGAATGGCTCAAAGATCCGCAAGCAAAACAAAGAGTGATGTAGCTCTATAGGCGCATCCAGCAAAAGAAAAGAAGGACAAAGGAAGATGAAATGGTAACAAAAGCAGAGGAAGCTACAAAAATTCGAATGGTAGAGGAAACCAACAAGAACATAGTTCATTAAATTAGAGACAATCTTTAAACTAAAGCAATGATAAAGATGGTGTTACTAGTAAAGGAAGAGGCAACGGAAGAAAACATGACAAAAGCCATATTCAATGTTATAACTGCTAGAAGTATGAAAATTATGCAAGTCAATGTCGAGGAGGCAAGAAAGAAAATTAAGAAACTAATGCAAGACTTGCAAAACATGAAGAAGAAGAGATGTTGCTAATGGTCACAATGAAAGATGAAGAAATATTCAAGGACCAATGGTACTTAGACTCAGGTTGCTCATCAAACATGACTGGAAGGAAATATTGGGTTTTTAACACGTGTCCCTCAATGGAGAAAGAGGTGAAATTCGCAAATGACAATACCTTGGCTGCTGGAGGTAATGGTGATGTTATCATCATGAGAAAAGATGGCAAAAGATCAATAATTTATAATGTATTGTACATACCAGCATAAAAATAATTTGCTCAGCATAGGGAAACTGATTGAGAAGAAATACAAATTGATCGAAGATAAGATGATGAGAGTTCTCAACTCAGGTGGTAGGTTAATCATGAAGGCACCTATGTCTCAGAATAAAACTTTCAAGATTGAACTCAAGTTTCTAGAAACTGCAGCTAGTAGAGATGAATGGCCATGGTCAGTGGCGGAACTGAGGGGGGACGTGGGAAGGCCACGGCCACCCCTCAACTTTTTATTTTTTTTAATTCATATATATTAAATTAATAAAACATCCTTATTTTAAATTAAAATTAATTTTTATTTTTTATTTTTCATTCAAAGTTAGGTTAAAATACAGATAAGGTAAAAAGTTCCTACCTTTCCTTTCTTTCTCATATGAGTTTGCTACCGGCACCGGAATCGGAACAGATTAAAGTGATCGACATCTAACAGGTAAAAAACTTTATTCATTCTTCTTTTATAAAAAGTAACAAATTAAAGTGATTGCTTGATTTGTGTTTTTGAGATTTTTAGGGTTCTTCTTTCTTGATGTGTTAAAATAATCTATATGAGGTTTATTAATCCAATTCATAACACTGTAATTTACAAATATAGTTATACACTGTAATAAGGTTTATTTAATCATTGTTGCTGCTAATTTCTAATAGTGAAGTTACCGGTATTTGAAAACGGATTAAAGTTGATTAATTAAGTTTATTAATTTTTTTCTCTTTTAATTTTTATGTTTTCTAAATTGATTTTTGGATATGATATGATATTATAGAAAGAGTAAAGATGAATAATAGGAAAATTGATTCTTTTTTCAAAAGGAAAGCATGTGAAATTGAAAGAGAAGAGAGAGATGAAGAAATTATAATCCCGACATCCGAATCTGAAATAGTTCTTGAGAATCCAACAATTGAAGAGCATCATGGTTTTGAAAATTCTTTGGAACGCGATCCTGGAAAGCGTCTTCCGATTTGGCAATATCCATCAAATCAAGTGGATGTAATACGAAGAGCTTATCTAAAATAGGGTCCATATCAAATTCATTTAGAAAACTATCCTTTGTCCGGTAATGAGGATCATCCGAGAAGGTTTCAACATACTTGGTTTAGCATATTTCCACCATGGTTAGAATATTCACCATCTGAAGATGCCACATATTGCTTACCATGTTACCTTTTTAGCAAAAAACTAAGTGGATGTCCCGAATCACTTGTCTTTATTTCTATGGGTTTTAGAAATTGGAAGAAAGTTAGGAATGGAAAACACTGTTCCTTTCTTAAACACATAGGGAAGGATCCTTGCTCACTACACAACAATGCAATGAAAGCTTGTCAAGACTTGTTGAATCAAGATGGTCATATTAGAAATGTTATTCAAGTGCAAAGTTCAAGTCAAAGAATGAATAGTCGGTTACGACTCAAGACTTCAATTGACACTGTTCGTTGGTTAACACTACAAGCTTGTGCTTTTAGGGGTCACGACGAAAGTAGCAAATCAAGAAATCAAGGTAACTTTCTTGAGTTATTGAAACTTTTAGCATCCTACAATTATGAAGTTGCAAAATTTGTGTTGGAAAATGCTCCACAAAATTGCAAGTATACTTCACATCAAATTCAAAAAGAGCTCTTGCAAATTCTTTCTAGTAGGGTGAAAAAGAGTATTCGTGAGGAAATTGGTGATTCCAAATTTTGTATCGTTGTTGATGAAGCTCGTGATGAGTCAAAAAAGGAGTAAATGGATCTTGTATTAAGATTTGTTGATAAAGTTGGTTTAATACAAGAGATTTTTTTTTGATGTGGCACATGTTAAAGACACCACATCTTTAACTCTTAAGGAAGCAATATGTGATATACTTTCTCGACATAACCTTGATGTTTCTAACATTGTGGCCAAGGGTATGATGGTGCTAGCAATATGAGAGGAGAATGGAATGGTTTACAAGCCCTCTTTATGAAGGATTATCCTTATGCATACTATGTTCATTGTTTTGCTCATCGATTGCAACTTGCATTAGTTACATCATCAAGAGAAGTCAAACCTGTTCATAAATTTTTTGAGAAGTTGATCCTTGTTGTGAATGTTGTTTGTTCTTCTACAAAGCGTCATGATGAGTTACAAGCTGCCCAATTAGAAGAAATAGCTTATTTGTTAGAGATTGATGAGATTGTAACTGGTAAACGTGCAAATCAAGTTGGTACATTGAAATGAGCTGGAGATACTCGTTGGGGATCACATTACGATTCAATTTCTAGCTTGATAAACATGTATGAAGTAACTTGTTTAGTTTTTAAAAAAAATTGCAAAAGATAGAGGGAGTTATGCTACACGTGGGGATGCAGATAGTTGTTACAATTACTTGAAGGCATTTGATTTTATATTTATTTTGTACTTGATGAAAGAAATCATGGGAATAACAGATATGCTTTGTGAAGCCTTACAAAAAAAATGAAGATGTAGTTAATGCTATGAACTTGGTTCGTTCAACAAAACATCTTATTCAAGGTTTGAGAGAAAATGGTTGGGATATATTGTTTACTAAAGTGGTATCTTTTTGTGAAAAGCACGGTATTGAGATTCCTGATCTTAATGATGTTCATTCAACAACAAGATTTGGACGCTCCCGTCTTGAAGAGAATCAAGTCACAATTCAACATTACTTTAAAGTTGAAATCTTTCTCACTACCATTGACAAACAGTTACAAGAGTTGAATAGAAGATTCAGTGAGCAGGCAATGAATTTGTTAACTCTTTCTTGTTCTTTATCTCCTAAGGATGGATATAAAGCTTTTAGCATTGATACTATTTATTCTTTAGTTGAAAAATATTATCCTATGGATTTTAGAGATCAAGAGAAGAATAATTTGCAATTTCAACTCCAACATTTTCTATTTGTTGCTCGTCAAGCGTCAAACTTGAATAATTTATCAACTATTCAAGAACTATGTTCATGTTTGGTTGCATCTGGACAAGCTGAAACTTACTTCTTGATTGATAGACTACTTCGTCTTATCATGACTCTTCCCGTTTCTACGGCCACAACTGAGAGGTCTTTTTCAGCAATGAAAATTATTAAGACTAAGTTGAGAAACAAGATGGATGATGGGTTTCTTGGAGATAGCATGACAGTATATATTGAAAGGGAGATTGGTGCAAGCATTAGTTCAGAGTCAATTATTGACGATTTCAAGTCACTCGGAACGCGTAAAGCATTACTTTAAGGTAGTTTTAAGTCATGTAATTTAAATTTTTAGTAATTAACTTTGTATTTATTTTAACTTTAATGTTTTATTTAAAATACTATTTACATTTTATTTATAATCTTTATTTTACGTTAGCGGCCATCCCAAATTTTTTTATCTGGCTCCGCCACTGGCCATGGTACTATAGACTTGGCCATCTCAATTTCAAAGACATCGAAAATTTGATGAGAAGAAACATGGTTTCAGTATTACCAAAAATTGACATTCCAAATGAAGTGTGTGAAGAATGTGTTCAAGAAAAGCAACACAAGAATAGCTTCAGTAAAGATGCAGGAAGCAAGTCGAAGGTAATTCTTGAAGTCATGTATTCAGATGTGTGTGGTAATATCCAGGTGGATTTCATTGGAGGTAACAAATAGTTTTTCACATTCATAGATGATTTCAGTCAAAAATTGTGGACATGCCTAACCAAGAAGAAAAGTGATGTGTTGGAGGTGTTCACAAAGTTTAAGCCTATGATGGAGAGGCAAAGTGGTCGAAAGCTCAAGACCCTGAGAATTGATGGTGGTGAAGAGTATGTTTGTAAATATTTTGTTGTTTTATGTCAGAAAGAATGGATTATGCATGAGGTGGTGCCACCTTACAGTCTAAAACAAAATGGAACTACAGAAAGGAAGAATATAACCATCATGATCATGGTGAGGAGTGTGTTAAGAGGCAATCACTTATCTAATGAATTCCAGGGTGAGGCTGTGTCGACTGCAACATACATCCTGAACATATGTACAACTAAGAAGCTAGAAGGAATCACACCAGGAGAATGTTAGTCTCGTGTCAATCCTATATTAAGTCATATGAATGTGTTTGAATCTATAGCCCATAGACATGTGTCTGACCAGTTGATGAGAAAACTTGATGACAATTCAAGCCAGATGATCCTGATAGGATATCACTCGACTGGTGAATATAAATTGTCTGATCCCTTGAACATGCAAGTTGTGATAAACATGGATATGATCACAGATGAGCTGAAGAAGTGGGATTGGAAAGACAAGGTCAAGAAATATTCAGTGAGAATTTTATGTGATGAACCAACTACTAAAGTTGGTAGAAAAGTTCAACAAGAAGAAGTAAGAGGTCAAACAGGCATAAACAGACCTCAAAGAGCAAGGAACATGCCTGCAAGGTTGCCGAAATGTGTGATTACATCAGATGATATGGTCGATGATGAAGTTGAACTTGTTCACTATGTTTTTTATGCCTATATTGAGTCAGTCAATGTAATTGAGGCATTGAAGGACTCGAAATGGATGCAAGCCATAATAGAGAAACTGAAGTCCATTTAAGTAAATAAAACCTAGTCGCTAGTCGAATTTCCACAAGGTAAGAAGGAAATGTGAAGTGGGTTTACAAAGTAAAGTTGAATCCAAAAGGAGAAGTAACTAGACACGAAGCAAGACTTGTAGCCAAAGGATTTCTTCAGAGAGAAGGAATCGACTTTGATAATTTTTTTACACCGGTCGCTAGGACTAAAACAATCAGGTTAATTATTGGCCTATCAAACATGAGAAACTGTTATATGTATCAGATGGATGTGAAATGTGAATTCTTGAATGGCCCTCTAGATGGAGAGGTTTATGTAACATAACCGGTCAATTTTGTGAAGTAAGGCTTAAAAGGATAGGTATATATGTCACATAAAGCCTTGTATGGACTCAAGCAAGCTCCAAGATCTTGGAATAAGAAGACAGATAGTTTCCTAAGAGAGAAGGAATTTGTAAAGTGCACAACTGGACATGGAGTATATGTCAAAAGAAGTAGGAGTGAATTTTTTATACTAGGTATTTATGTCGGTGACCTGTTGATAACAGGTAGCTGGAAGAAGGAGATCAAAGACTTAAAAGGTGATTTGAGCAAGGAGGTCGAAATGTATGACCTGGAGAATATTTCATATTTCCTTGGCATTGAATTCTACAAGAGTAGTAGAGGATTAATGTTACATCAAAGAAGATATACAAGTGAGATACTCAAAATATTTGAGAATGGAGGAATGCAATGCAACTTCGACACCTTCTGAAACAAGACTACACCTGATAAAGGACCCTGACGAAGATGAAGTCGATCTAACTCAGTATAAAAGACTCATTGGATCACTAAGACACATTTATCACACAAGGTCTGATCTAACATACATTGTAGGTATTGTGAGTAAATTCATGCAGAAGTCAATAGTATCACACTTTGCAGCCACAAAGAGGATATTAAGGTATCTTAAAGGTACACTCAACTATGGCATTTTGTTCCCTGCAGAAGACGAGGGAAAAGAATGAAAACTAGTGGGTTACACCGATTCAAGTTGGTATGGTGATGCTGAGGATAAAAAATCCACAGTTGGTTATGTATTTATGCTAGGTGGTGCACCAATTTCTTGGATTTCAAAAAAAAAAGAGCCAGTAGTAGCGTTGTCATCATGTGTGGCTGAGTACATAGGTCCCTCTCTTTGTGCATGTCAAGAAACATGGATGGTGAATTTGATCGAAGAAATTACAGGAGATGACCACGAAGCAGTGACCATGAAGATCGACAACATGTCTGCTATCAATCTGACCAAGAATCCGATAGCATATGGAAGAAGCAAACACATTGAGATGAGGTTCTATTATCTTCAAGAGCTAGTAGAAAATGGGAAACTGAACTTGGAACACTGCAAGATTGAGAATCAGATTGCAAACATCATGACGAAGGTTGTGCGGGTGGAATTGTTCAAGAGACTAAAAATAATGATGAATGTAGATAGCTTCGACACAATGATTTAGATGGTGTGTTAAATGTGTAATTATTTGTGTTAAGCATGATGTAGATTCGACAATTATCAAAGTATATTGTTGTCGAAAGAGTTAACTTCGACATAGTCTATGTTTGTGCATTTCAATAGAGTCGAATATGTCTACTTCGACAAAGTTGAACTTAACATTTATTTTGTGTAACAACTGAGTTAGTTAGTTAGAGATTACTTGGTGTGTAAGTAATCTCAACTATAAATAAGGAGACACCTTCACTTGTAAAGTAGCATTTTCAATTCACTATATTTAGAATTCAATAAAATCTCTTTCTTCTCCCAAAATCCTAATTCTCATATTCTCTCTTTTCTCTCTCAAATTTATCTCTTTTTATCAAATCTTTGTGCGGCAGAATCTTCTTGCAACCAAGGTGTGGTCGAATCACTGAAGTGACGAGTGAAGAGCGAGAAACGATCAATCTTAAAAGTTGATTTTTGTTCATCAAGATTGATTCGGATTATCTCCATGATTAGAATTTAATTCTAACAATCCATGCATCAACTTGAGTGGAGGTGTTAAGATAAGTCAAATATTCTATTAATTAAATTAGAAAGTAAATTAGTATATTAGCTTTAAATTAGTCCATAATAAAGTGTGAGATTGATTGACATTGTCATTCCCTTAATATTAGAGGAATTATAAGAACTCTTGTGTCTGTATATTTGTACTCGATGAATAAAAAATATTGAAATTATTCTCTGAAACTTTCCTATAATATTGAGATGAAATTCTTTAAACATTTTGTATATTTTTTAATATAGTTATAACTTGTTAAAATATTAAGCAAAACATGTGTTTTGTAAGTTAGAACTTTAAATCGTCTCAGGGTCCTTTTAAGGATTAGACGTCTAGAAATATTTTTTTGATAACTTTTGGTTACTTTTATTCTAATAGAATTTTTTATAAAATGATTTTGAAAAAAAGTGTAAAATGAGGCATTCCAAGCCCCAATCATAACTTAAGAAAATTTTATGTCTTTTGTAAACCGCGTACGGTCTCTTTTCATTGTTTTTCTAGAGTGATGTTTAGAGTGTCAAAATATGCCTATATTTGAAGCCTAGGTATAGATGATACATTCAAAAAATTTAAGAGAAGAAGACAATCAAATTATAATATTCTTGTGTCTTTTTTATTTTCATAATCAACATCAAAAGTCATAAATGAAAGATCTTTGAAATTACAAAATAAAAATATAAAGAAAACCATAATTGTGTGTGAGCATAATAACTAAACAAAAACTACCCACATAAGGTTTATTGCATGTTTTTTGTTGATGTAAGAACTCATTCTTTCTTTGATAGCTTTTGTGTACAATCTCTTGAGAGTTGTACTCATACAATCCTACACCACTTTAACAAATTCACAATAACTTGCAACACACTTCCACTTATAAGGCAACATGCATACAATACTTTTTGGACAATCAAAATCTGTTGTACATTCATTATTTGCTGTAATGAAAAAAAGAATGAAATAATGTTACTATAAGAAGATAAAAGGTTGTTTAAGAACTATAAAATAAATAAGGAAGTTTTAGAAGGATGAAAAAATTTACCTTCAATGTTCTTTGCAATAAGAAATAGGAAAATAAATAAAATCAAAGCATACACAAAATTAAAGGTTTTAGCCATGTTTTTCTCTCTTTACATGTAAGAAATATAATATAATTTGATCAATTTATAGAGTATAATACACATACTAACCTAAAAAAAACTAAATATCTTTACCTCTTATGGATTTGTAAAAAATTCTCCTTAAAGTTAGAATTATTTTAAAATGTCTCTTAAGTAGATTAATGTGATATTTTTGTGTCCCTTTAACACACTTAATAAACGGGTAACGTGAAAAACTTGTTGAGAATAATAATTCATTCTTTTTAATGGACATTTCAACCTTTGATGATAGAAAAAAGGAACTTTAAAAATTAAAATAGTTGGATCGTGGCAATTTATTTGGCAATATATTGTAGATTCTTACTAATAAATTGTTTGATCATAAGAAATGAGCATAAAGTTTTGTAGTTGTCTGATTTCTTCAATTATTTTATGCACATTGAAATACTGCAGAAGAAATTGGAATTTTTTAAGCACCCTATGGTGTTTTTGAAAGAGGCTTCTCATTGATTCTTTTGTATATTCCAAATTTATATAGAATATAATGTGGTATTGATTTTTAATAAAAATATTTTATTAAAATGATTCATTTTTTAAGACAAATATTGGGAGTGCAAAGAAGAAATTGGGATTAACTAACATATCCAATTTGGCATTTCAATTGTGGTTCTATGAGTTGTGTAAGTTAATAACTTCTAAAAAATTTAATGATGACAACTGAATAAGGAGAGAATAATTCACAAATGTCATAAGTTAAAAAGAAAGCACAAGATAAAGGGTTCAATGTTCTAGTTGAAAGACATAAACAAAATTAAATCAAACAATAAAAAAGAACTAAAGTTAGGGTTTTGTCTTGTATTTGACTACTTGAATGTACTTGAATGTAAATGAAGAAAAAATAAGTCTTGCGATATTAAAACAATGCACACACATTAAAATCATTCGAAAATCTCCATCTCTTTCTTAAAACTTCTTAAAATCAATCTAGGAAAGTACTTAAACAATTAAGAAGTAATTATGATTAATAAGAAACGTAAAACTCATTGTCTATTCGATTAGGCTCTTCATCCAATTGATTCGAGCAATAGTAACACCTCCTAATTGATTAGGTGGGCTTGTAATCGATTAAGTAATGTTGTAGATGGTTTCCTTTTCTAACTTAACCTAATCAATTAGGTTTCTTATCTAATCAATTAGGAAGCAACCAACCTCATGGATTATTGCCTTTTTAGTCAATTTTGATTTCTTATATAAAGGATCTTAGAAGGAGTATCTTGAAAATTGGCAATTTAAATTGTAAAAACTATGAGTCGTAAAAGACTTGTATAATATCCTAAGCAAATTCACAAAAGGAAAAGACAATTCTGATATGATTATATTTAGTCATAAAGCTACTTATAATAAAGTCGTTCTAGGTTATGAACCTAAAAATAATGCAAAGAATTGATGGAGAATAGCCATCCATGGCGCAGCGGAATTTAAAAATTTCTCCATTTAGTGATCCTTACGAATGGGCATGATCAGTGATAGAATCGTTACCTCTTGTGGCGATTCAAACCTTTGGTGCAGATCTCTGATAATGATTAAAACCTTTGATACAGATCCACGGGGCGATCACGAACGTTGAACGATGACAACGTCTCTACTCAGTCCACACGAACGGATTCCTTCAATCGCAGTGCTAGCTGTTATGAATGAAGGCTTTGAGTGAGAGAAAGAGGGAAACAAAATTCCAAGTCTCTACTTGAATTTCTGTCTGAGTGGGGTGGAGTGGAGTGACAATGCTTCTACCCAAGGGGTTCTATTTATAGAACCACTTGTGTGGGCTTCAAGCTAAAAAGCCCACTTAAGTGTATTTTGGCCAATATCTTATAATATGCCCAAAATCACTTAAGTATTTGGTACCTTACCATATTTCGTCTCCCACTTAAGTGCACCGTACCTTACGGTGTTCCTTAGTTATTCTATCTCTCATCAATCCGTCCTTTGTGTGTGACCCTATAGGTTTTCGCGGCGTTGGCAATTATATTAAATCACGCCTTTAACATAATAAACAATGAGCGGTATCTAGCAACACATCACTGCTACCCAAGTCACGAAAATTTCATGTGATCTGACAAAACCTCCTGTGATAATAATTATGTGTATAATTACCCCTTTGCCCTTATGTCTATATTGAACACAAGGTATAGACCGTGTCACCCTTGTCCAGTTCAATATTGGGCCCATAGACATTTATCCTGTTAGGCAGGATTGGCAAATTCCATCTAGGACACTCATGTCCCTCAGCATGCTTCGTGGAGTACTCATCAACTATCTTTATGGTCATCCAGTTACGGACAACGTTGGATCAGCAATAAAGCACTCAACTCTACATCTAGGATCCATAGTGGTTTCAGGTCGAAGAGTGGTATACACTATTATCACCATGAGAATAACTTATGACACTTTGCATAACTTTCTATATAGTATTCTCATAGCGGGTCAATCCGGTATAAATATTACTCCTAATATTCATATCTATGTTTAAGACTTGATAACTCTTTATCCATGATCCATGAGATGTGATCATCAGTCTACAAACATAATAGTCTTAATGCTTTAATGTTATCCCACTTCACACTAAAGCTCGACTACGGATACTTTAAGAATAGTGTCCTTATGTTTAATGTGTTCTCATGATTAAGTCACACTTAATATATTAAACGGACTATCTATTCCAGGGACTTTATTAATCAACCATAATAAAGAAAATGCCTTTAAATAATTCGATACAAGTACCAAAAGTATTGGCCTCTAGGGCTTACACCAACAAGAATATCAATAACATTTGCAATACGAATAAGTCATGAAAATGTAATGTGCTTAAATGTAATTACTACAATAAAAATGACCATGTTGCTCTATTTTGTTTTGTTATAAAAAGTCATGAAAGTAAAAAATGCATATTCTCCATTTCAATTCCATAAAGAATATCTTGATAGAAAATTTAGAAATATATTTTTTTTCTCTTACTTATGTGATCATAGTTCTAATTGGAAACTTATAGACAAAATGCACTCCATTAATCCAAAAGGATCCAAAAAAAATTGGGTACAAAATGTTAAAACTTAATTTTATTTTGCAAAAATGTTTTGCAACATCAAAGGCTAATTATAAAATCAGAAAGGTTATCGAGAGCATAGATCCAAATATTTCTTGTTCATAAAGAGAAATGGTCCCATTTAAAAAAAATATATTTGGAAGAAATCTCAAAAAGATAGAAATGGATTTAAAAACTAACTCTCGTGTTAAAAGATTCAGATAACTTCAAAAAGAAGAAAATATAATTTGATTCCAAATAAAATATATAAATTTTACTTAAGTTTGGTAAGAGGTATTGTGTATCAATATATTTTAGTATGCTCGTAATTGAATCTTTTCTAGTTTGTTTAACTTAAATAAACAATTTTTACCTAATGTAGATGGAACAAAATCTAGAAACTTAATACTCCAATATGTTTTATGTTCAATTTTTACAAGTAAATGTCAAGGTTTAATGTATATCAGTTGGTAATGAGATAAACCCAAGTGAGTTTTGAATGAAGTGTGGTATGCCCACAATGCATCATCTAATTTCTTTTCCGGGACCTTCTTGGATTGAATGAGTTAAACGTTCTCTCTCGAATATGTTTAAGTTGCTTGTTGAACATTTCAACATGACCATTTACTTATGGACGATATGATGTATCCATTTTATTCTTAAAATTATATTTTGCTAGAATATTCTTCAAATATTGTTATGAAAGTGGCTTCCTTAATCGCTAATATGGAATTTGGGTATTCCAAACCTAAAAGAATATATTCAAAAAGTTAACCACAAAAAGGGTGGCATTAGCGACACAATATATTGCTTCAAACCATTAACAAAATCAACGCAAATTAAAATAAAAAGATAAGGTACAAAATCAAAAGGGGATCATAAAATCAATGCCCCAACAAACAAAGAGTTCAACCTCTATCATTCCACGAAGAGGAATTTGATTCCTCCTAGAGATACTACTTTGTAGTTGTTCTTTCCTTGCTATATTGGCCTTTATAAGTTGATCTATGATAGTACTATAAGATACTATTTGCTTCACTTCGATGTACACATCTTCTGATATGTTAAAAACTATTTTGAACAAATATGGGTCATCCCATTGAAAAGGTTTAGCATCGTTGTATAATTTTTTTGTTTAATGTTGATGATACTCAGTCATTACGTAATATTCATGAGTATTTTTTTATAGAATCAATGATATTTGAGTAAAAGATGAGCTAAAATGTTGGTTAATGAGAAGAATAACCAAATGAAGAGAAATTGGGGACTTAGAAAAAATAAGAAGAAAAAGCAAGCAAAATAACATGAAGAACCCCTAGAATTCTCATGATCACGATGTCATCATTATGGGCGCGACGGAAAAGTATCGCGATCCTGATACTACTTATCGTGGTTGTAATAGTACGCGTGCCAGACATGTTTTTGGCTATTTAAATATAAAAGTATAGTACTTTTGCAAGGGTTCCAATTTTGAGAAGAGAAAATGGTGGCAAGGAATTCCACAACATGAATTTTAAGAGTTTTTGAGCCATTTAAGACATATTTCTTCATTGAATTTCATGTACTTTTCATATCAACTTGTGGTATTTCATTATTTAACTATGAATAGCTAGATTTCTCTTTATAGGATTTAGAAGATGATCTTGATTTTACTTTGTTGTATCACATGATTGTTTGATGTTATTTGAATATTTTGATTATATAATTTCTATTCAATTGCTTTTGATCTTAATGCTCTTTGGGTGTTAACGAGCACGCAAAGTGAAATTAGATGAGTGAGGATTATTAACCATAAGTATATTGATCGGAAATAGAGCAATTGTTCATCTTAGTAATTAACTTGAAATAGATAATTATAAGTTGTGGTTACATGAGTAACGCACGTAGATCGCCTAGTTTTACTTCAAATTCACCTAACAAATTAGGCAATTGTAATGTTAATTAGTGATATGTACACCAAGGAATTGGGTACGGTGGTATTGTTAATTTGTTATAAAATTATAATTCAATTCAATTCAAATAATACATAATCATCAATAGGAGAAAATTAAGGGATCCGAATAAGATCTAATCGCTTTCCCACTATCGTGTCTTTTACCAACTTTTATTCGTGTAATTATTTTTCGCAAACTAATCTGAAAACCCCTCAGTATTTGCTTTAAAATGTACAATTACAACCTTGTTAAATTTGCAATTCCCATGGAGACGGTCTTTATTTTTATTACTTCAACTATATTAGTAGACTTGTTAAAATAGTCATCAAGTTTTTGGCATTTTTGTCGTTATTTATTGATAATTTCAACAAGGAAATTTTGTGTGCGATGTTTTATTTTAAAGTTTACTTTTATTTAGTTATTTTTTTTATTTTCTACTCTTATTCATTTTTGTTTTTCGCTGTTTTATTGAGATCTTATTTGTTTGTTTATGCGAGGTTCGAATCCAACACTCGTACCGTTAGATTTAGAAATCAAAAGAACGGGGCGAGCAATTGTGAAAGCAAAAAGAGAAGCACTACAAGCTAAAGAAGAATTGAAAGAAGAAAGATAAGAGATGGTGAATCCAACAAGATAAACGATGGGGGATTATTGTAGGAGGACAGACGCTAAACAGATATCCTTAGGTTTTCAACTAGATAATCCTGCAACATTTGATATAAAAATATTTGCTTTCAATTTTATGAGACAACTCGTTCGACGGGCAAGTTATCAGAGATCCTTGGAAGAAGTTGGTTAAGTTTTTTGAGACTTGTTCAATGTGCAAACCAAATGATGTAATATAAGATTAGGTAAAATTACAGTTGTTTGGTTTTTCTTTGATAGGTCGAGCAAAGGATTGGTTGCAGTGTATTCCAAATGATACAATCCAGACTTAAAAGGAACTGGAAGAGAAATTTCATAGAGGTTTTCTCCAATGCTTAATTTCTAGAGAGGAAATTGAAATTTCAAATTTAGAACAAGGTGATTCCGAGTCATTATCTGATGTATGGGAGAGATTCAAGTTGTTACTCTGAAGATATTCTAATCATAATATGAGCACCATGGAATAGATGACATATTTTACCAGAGGTGTAAAAAATTATACGAGAATGCTTCTGGATGCCTCAAATGGAGGTTCATTAAGAAGCAAGAATGAAGACGAGGTAAAAGAGCTGATTGTAAATATGTGCCAAAATGAGTATCACTCAAGTGATAGAATAGTGAAATCCAAGGGTGCTCTAGAAGTAGATTCTAATACAGTAGTGTTGACTCAACTTGAGGTAATTTCCAAATAGTTATCTACAGCCACACTTGGTCTAGCAAATGTGAGTCAAGTTAAGAGATTAAGATATGGTTTCTGTGGGGAAGGACATGAGAATGGAAATTGTGTATCAGGGAGGGTTAGTGTTGAAGCTTAATATGCAAATTTTCAGAAAAATAACCCTCATTCCAACACATACAAATCCTAGTTAGAAAGATCACCCAAACTTTAGTTGGATTAATAATCAGACTTTAAATGCAAATCAAGGAGTTTCACAAGTTCCTCAAGCACCACAAAAGAAACCATCATCACTAGAATAATTAACTTAATAATAAAATAAAATAAAAAGATAATCAAAAGGGTGCAAGCATTGATATGTGATGCTATCAAGTAAGGAAATCACGGCCCAAGCCCACAACCTTTAACCCTAATAATTAATAAAAGAAAAAAGAAAAAAAAACTTGCCCAACAAGAGGGGGAACAACCACCTCCTGGGAGAAAAAAATAAATGTTTCAAAATTTTAAAACCGACTAATCATAAACCAACACGAGGCCTAACAATAATAAAAAAATAAAACACAAACCCTTTTCCCCTCTCATCCCACGTGAAATGTGAAACAAATGATCTTTTTTTTCTTCTTCAGCAATTGATACTCTCTCTCTCTCTCGTGTCTCTCTTTACTCGATCTCGTGGCGACGGCGACGCCCCGTTCATGCTCTCTTAGTCTCGCTCCCAAACAACAATAACAAATCTCAGACATAAAGAAACTTTAAACACATTTCTAAGCATCACATAAATCATGGAAATCAAAATGAGTTTATGGGAAAAAAGGAATAACTACCAAGGTTTTATCAGTGATGGGAAGAGTACTATTGGTGGGTGGATTGAGTTTGAACATTGTTATTATTGTGTTGTGTATGGAGAGAGCAGATGTTCATCGAAAATCGGCGCCGCGCCATGGTGAGTGTTTTGGGTTTGGTATGGTTTTTGTTGTAGCAGGTTTGGATTATGGTGAAGAAATGGTAATGTTTTCACGTTTTTCTTTGGTTTGAAGGGATATGTTTTTATGGTGCGAATAAATTATGCTCATGAAGGTTGTGAGAGTGTGAATTTAATGTGAAGTAGAGAGGAGAGTATTGTTATGTATGGGAGTTTGTAGTTGCAAGTTTTTATGAAGTGTTGAATGAAATATGGTGATGAAATTGAAGTTTGAAATGGTATATATGCTTATGAAGAAGAGAAATATGAGTTTGGTTATGATATTGTTTTCATGAAAAATGTATGTGTATGGTGTGATTTAGTTATGTGTTTGATTGAAGGTAGTGGCTTCAAAAATTATGGAAGACATATATGGTGGATTGTGGGTGGTGTTGAAGGCGGAGGAAATAGTGTGTATGTGGCCGAGTTTGGTGGTAAGGGGTGGTTGCCGATAAGCTTTGTTGAGCGGTGATAAGGGAAGATGAAGGGTTGGGTTTAGGGCAGTGTGGTGTATGGTGTTACATGTAGGTGGGGAAGAAGTGGAAAATGAATAGAGGAAGAGTGAAAAATAAAGGAGATGGAAAGGAAACAAGTGGAAAAAAAAATGAAATCTCAATTTTTTTTTGCGTGAGCAAGACCACTTTCTTCTTTTAATTTTTGCTGAAAAAATGAAAAAGTCGATTTGTCCCTTTCTCACGAGCATCGCGTGTGGCTTTTTTTGGAGGGTCTCCTCTTCACTTCCCCTTTCATATATATATATATATATATATATATATATATATATATATATATATATATATATATATATATATATATATATATATATATATATATATATATATATATATATATTTATGTGTGCGTGCGCGTGCGTGTCATTTAGGATTACTAAAATTAATCAAAGACAAAAAGGCCCCTTTGAATATTTTAAGAGATAAAATGAGTTTTAAAAAAATCATTTTTTTTTAAATAATCGAAATGAAAATAAAGCTAATTCTATTTATTTTTTATGAACACTTTGATGAAAAAAGAAAATTAAATGGGATTAAAAAGAGTAAAAATCAAGCATGAAAATGCTCGAAAAATTACAATGAATGCATTACAATGATCTACGCGAAATAAACTTTTGAAAAACATACATGAAAATATCCAATTTTGAAGTAAAAATGCTTGGTTGAAATTACTCAGGCTGATCAAAATGCGACTGCAAATGGAGCCGAAAAGATAAACGAGCATGTCAAGTTAAACTACACGAGTCGTACATCAATAAAATTGACAACTGCAAAAGTCTGATCTCAAAAATTTTCGCCCGCTAATATTACTTACATTTGAGAAATGATTCAATCGGTTTGTCTGTAGAACCAAAAAAAGTCTCGGTCAACATTTTAAGCATTATGCAGGATGAATGCATATTATGATATGTAGATAATGCAAATGTTATGATTTATGTATCGATTTATTGAATGAGAGGTAAATTTTGGGTGTGACCAAGTGATGCCTTCAAACTAATAGACTAGTGATGAGAGAAAGTAAACAAGTGAGGGTGAGAAAAAGATCGAAAATGAGGTAGTAATTGAAAAGGAGATTGGGAAAAAATTAGAGGGAGAAAAGGGTGAGGAAAAAAGAGAAGGTGAAGTTAGGGGTGATACACATAACAAACTCATAGATACGAACTCACCTTTGAGAAGGACTAAGAAATAAATCCTGAATGAACTCAACCCAAAGCTACCAGACGACATCGAACCACCTTACCTAATCTTGAAGAAGAAACCAATGAAGGATATGGAAGAGGGTCAATTTAAAAAGTTTATGGATATGCTGACAAAAATACAAGTTAGCATTCCATTATGTGTAGCTCTCAAACAGATGTGAATTTATGATAACTTCATGAAGGAGCTCTTATCGGAAAAATGTAAATTGAAGTATGACTAGAATATCGCCTTGGCGTAAGAGTGTAGTGCAATCATTTAATGAAAGCTTACACTCAACCCGGAAAAATATAAGTTGAAGTATGACGAGAATATCCCGAGTTGAAAGAGTTACCGAAGAACTTGAAGTATTTATTTTTGGGTGAGTAAGTGTTACATCCAGCAATCATCAGAAGTTGTTTATCAACTCTAGAAGAAAAATAGTTGATACTCTTAACATGTAACAAAAACGTGTTTGGTTGGAGTGTGATTGATCTGAAACGTATTATCCCAACTTATTGCATGCATAAGATAAATCTAGAAGAAGAATTCAAGTTAGTAATTCAACCTCAATTAAGACACAATCCTACCATGAAAGAAGTGGTGAGAAAAGAAGTCCTAAAACTACTTGAAGTAGGTATGATCTCTATCTTATTTCTTACAGTTCTTGGGTAAGCCTAGTGCATGTAGTCCCAAAGAAGGGAGGTGTGACTGTTATTCGAAAAAAAATAGTTGATTCCAGCTCAAATAGTTACCAGATGGAGGGTGTGTATTGATTATCGGAGGTTAAACCAAGCAACTTGAAAAGATCATTTTCCATTATCGTTTATGGATCAGATGTTAGAAAGCTTAGCACGTCAAGCTTGTTATTGTTTCTTGGATGGATATTCGGGATACAATTAGATTGTTGTGGATCCTGCATATCAAGAGAAGACTACATTGACAAGCCCTTTTGAAGTGTTCGCTTATTGTTGGATGTCATTTGGATTATGCAATGCTCCCACAACTTTTCAAAGGTGTGTGCTTTCTATATTTTATGATATGATTGAATCTTCCATCAAGGTATTTATGGATGATTTTTTTGAGTTTGGTTGTGATTTTGATAAATGTTTTGCTCACCTTAATGTTGTTTTAGAGAGATGTACTAAACTGAACCTAGTTTTAAATTAGGAAAATGTCATTTTATGGTTACTAAATGTATCATTTAAGGACATCAAATCTAATCGAAGGGCATCGAGGTAGAATAATCCAAGATTGAGGTTATTTAAATATTACCTCCTGCCATTAATGTTAAATGAGTGAGAAGTTTCCTAGGACGTGTCAGTTTCTTTCCGAAGATTTATAAAAGATTTCAAAACCTCTTTGCAACCTCCTAGTTAAGGAAAATGATTTTGATTTTGATGATAAATTTTTAAAGCCTTTTTCTGTTATTAAAGAAAAGTTAGTGATTGCACCCGTAATCGTCACTCCAAATTTGGAACTTCCCTTTTAACTTATGTGCGGTGTGAGTGATTGCATGGTACGATAAATTCTTGGTCAACGGCGTGAGAAATATTTCCATGCTATTTATTATGCTAGTAAGGTTTTAAGAGAAAGGCAGATGAATTATACCACTACTGAAAAAGAATTACTAGTTGTGGTATCTACTTTGGAAAAAAATTGGGCATATCTAATTGGTTTGGAAGTGGTTATTTTTATAGATCATGCATCGGTGAAATATCTTTTCAGAAAAAGAGATTTTAAGACGAGGTTGCTCTTATGGATATTGTTGTTACAGGAGTTCTACTCGGAGATAAAATATAAAAAAAAGTGTGTTTAAAATATGGTGGTTGATCACCAATCCAGGTTGGAAAATAAAGAAGGGACTCAAAAAGAAAGGAACATTACTGAAGAGTTTCTCGATGAGAATTTGATGACAATTAGCGAACGACCTTAGTTTTTTGATATGGCCAACTATGAATCTACAAAAAGTGTGTTGGAAGACTACACATGGCAGTAGAAGAAACAATTCTACAAGAAGGATAATCATTATTCATGGGATGAGCCTTATTTGATTAAAACTAGAGCTGATATTCTGATTCACAAGTGTGTTATAGCTGAAGATGCTAGAAACATTATGTGGCACTTTCATAGCTAAACTTATGGAGGCTACCATAACAGGGAAAGAACAACTAATAAAGTGCTTCAAATGGCCTTTGGGGGCCAACTCTTTTCAAAGATTGTAAGTTGTACTTTCAGGAATGTCTCGAATGTTAGAAAATAGGAAACATTTCCAAACGAGATGAATTTTCACTTAATGGTATGATAAAGGTAGGACCCTTTGATTTTTGGGGAATTTAAGTTATCGCATGTGTTGCAAATGATGCCCAAACTGTCTCTAATTTTTTGAAAAGGGATCTTTTTGCTAGTTTCAGAGTCCTTAGAGTCTTGAGCACTAATGGGGGACACACTTCTGCGATAAATATCTAGAAGGTGTGCTAGCAAAATATAATGTGAAATATAAAGTATCAACACCTTATCATCCTTAAACTTGTGAAAAATAGAAGTATCTTTCCGACAATTGGAACAAATTTTGGAGAAGACAATTGCCACATCTAGGAAAGATTTGTTGAAAAAACTAAATGACGCTCTATGGGCGTGTAGAACAAAATTCAAGACTAAATTAGGATTATCCCAATTACTAATTGGTATATGGAAAGGTTTGTCACTTACTGGTGGAGCTAGAACATAAAGCTTATTGGGAAATACAGTTCTTGAATTTCGATGAGAAAGTATATGGAAGGAGAAGGTTGTTGAAGTCGGACGAGATAGAAGAGATGAGACTTAGATATTATGAAAACATTGTGATCTATATAGAAAGGACTAAAAATTATCATGATGAAAACCTAGTGAAAAGAGATTTTCAACAGGGACATAAGGTTTTACTTTAAAGATCTCGAGTGAGGTCGTTGCTAGGTAAGTTAAAATCTAGATGGTCTGGTCCTTTTATTCTTACTAAAGTGTTTGTGAATGGTGTTGTAGAAAAACAAGATCCTGGAAATTCTAACACTTTTAAGGTGAACAACCAAAGGTTGAAAATATATTCAGGATATGAGATACCAACTGTAAAGGTGTGCTTGATACTCACAAAACCTTAGACTACCCAAGTCAAGATAATGACTTTAAAGGAGCTCTTAATGGGAGGAAACCCATCATATGATTTTTTTATTTCATCTGCAGTTTAAATTTCGTGTTACTTCATGTAATCGTATTTTATTTTGTAGAGCGTTGTTGGGTGAAGTGGTGTGGTAAAGATAGAAAAAAGAGTGGAAGTAAAATGAGACAATATGAAAATTTGGAGAAAATAAGAGGAAGCAACCCTTGGAACTTTCGCGATTGCAATAGGCAGATAGTGGTCGCGATACACCTTCATTACGATCGTGATAATTCTCATCATGGTTGCGATATAGATGTTGTAGAGAGACATTGGAGAATCAGGCCATTGGATTAAGTTGTTATGTATCATGATCATGATACACCTATAGTGGTCGCGACAAGGTCGGAAAAGTGACTATAAAAGGCAATTTGAGGTAACTGTTCTATACAACAACGCTTTGAAACATTCTTTCTAGACTTAAACTTTCTCAAATATTAATTTCATCTCAAATTTCTCTACACTGCCCATATTTACCCTTTGTTTAAGTTGAAATGGAATAAAATAGAAGTCGTGTTTCTCGTGCAACTGCACCACCAACTCAAGATGCTCTCGTCTTCCGAAATTATCAATTCCTCTCGCAAGCACATGCCGAAAAGTACCTTAAGGTGGGGAATTACAAAGCAGTATGTGAGAGAGATTTTGAAATTAAATATTTGGTGGGATACAAAGCTTTGATGGAGATGTTGGAAGAAAGGAAATTTATGAGATTTAACAACTTTATTCAAGACACCAACAAATTTATTGGGTTGGAATTTTACATTAATGTCGCCTTTCATGACAGCCACGAATTCACGTCTTATGTGTGAGGTAAAGTATAGATTATAGACCTCTATCATAACTTTTTTACTTAGATTACAACATCCAAAGATGTGTTAAATTAAAAATAGAAGGATTCGAAGCCACTGGCTAAGCGAAAAAATATGTGAAATGACGAGAAACAAATTCTACCAACCAAGAGCGGAGAGGGTTATTGTAAATAGTGTTGCATTGATGCTTCTCACCTTAAAAATGTTCCCAATACCTAAAACAAGGGCATCCTTTTTTGTGCAAACACTTGAATCAACTTGTAATCAATCAGAATTTATTGTGAAGCGGTGTATGAGTCTGATTTCCATCCTGAACCATGAGCCTATAGATGTTGGGCGATTGATTGCTGAAAATATAAATTTATGGTTGACGCACCACAACTAACTTATGGAAATTTTTTTATTGTTAATGAGTTATGCAGGTTAGTTGGAGTCTAAAGTCATCCAGATGACAAGATGATCAGTCTAATGTTTTCAATCAACCAAAGTGCCATGAGAAAGATACAAACATATCCTATCCATTGAGGTGGGAAAGAAGAAGCCAAAGAGGAATTCCAAGATTGGTTCTATCATCCAGAGATCCAACAACCCTAACAAGATCTTTAACAACAATGACAATAAACACCTGATCATCTGCAAAGTCTGGAGGAGAGCGTGCTTGTTATGGAAAGTCGGGTCACTGAAACTTCACCCAACTTGTCTGTCGAACCACCCAGATTTGGATTATGCTTTCAAGAATACTATAATGAACATTGAGATCATATGCTTGTTCAAAACTTGAGGGAGCGTTTTACAACTGCTAAACACGTGTAGACTTACTTTAGAGAGCAGGATCAAGCTTTAGCCTAAAGAAGAGATCACGTGAGGGAAACTTGGACCAAACAAAACCAATATTTTCAGGATGTCATAGATGATGTGCACAACTACTTCAACTCCAAAAACATGCAACATAGGAGTTTTCATATCTTTCTCATTTTTTATTTTTATCATTTCCCTTTTTTTACTTCAATCTAATCCATAGTAGTAGCTAGATTGATGAATATTCTTCCTCTTTTGTACTACTTTGTAGTGCTTTACTTAATGAATGAGTATGTGATTGTTGCTTTTTCAGTTAATGATTTTCTACCTTACCAGTGACATTTTGAAAAACAACAAGAAAATAAGTCACCAGAAAAGAACGAACAAAAAAAGTTGACCATCATATAAGTTCCTTATGTAGATTGACATGTGATGAAGAAAAGGGATAGCCAGCTGAATTGTACTCAATCTCTATATACCTCAGTTAGTAAGGTTTGAACCAAAATTCCATTGTTTTAATTTTCCTTCTTATGAAAGTATCCATACATTTGTTATTTTCTAGAATTTGCTCTATTTGTGTTTTAGTCTATGCGTCTGATAAATTACACATTAAGGAACTTGTTTATGGAAACTCTAAGCCTTTTTAAGCCAACCTGTATGAAATATTTATATTCATTATTTAACCTCCTTGAGCTTGACCCCTTCTTTTGGTGACATAACCTATTATATAGCCATTTGACTTGAAGATTAAATCTTTCCACCCTCTTCAGAGTTAAGTAGAAAGTTTAGTTTCCTTGTCCGGTGAAAGAGAATAAATTTGGGGTTGCTCTTAGAAGTTATCAATGTTTAAGTTTGGGGTTGTGGTACTAGAGAAATTTGGTCGGAAAAAAAAGAAAAAGAAAAGAAATACAAAAAGTAAAAAAAGTTAAAATGAATTCTTCAAAAAAATTGTGAAAAAGAATGAAAACATTATGAATAAGACCAAAAAATTGCAATCTCTAGTACCAATTGACCAAGAAAAAGATTGTTATGAAAGGAACATGGAAACTTAAGAAAAACTAGGTACCTAACTCTAAATGTTTAAGCCTACTATCCTAAAATATCCTACCATAACATAAGCCTCGTTACAACCTTGAAAAGACCTCGAAAGTGTGTGTTAAAATATGACTTTGATTGACTTTGCTAGAAGTTTTACAAACATATTGAAAAATACTTTTGTGCATTAATCGTGTGATTATTCTGCCAATTCGAGTGAACAAAGGTGATATGAGAGACAAGCTTAGTACTTTTGATATTAGAAGAATTTTTTGGAATTATTTGGATTGAAGAAAGGAACTGGCGTGATGATAAAAAAATGGAATAGTGATATTCAATGGTAAGGGTAAACATTTTGTTCTTGTTGAAAGTTTCACTTTACAGGAAAGTTACTTGAGGAAAAGAAACAGAGTATGTTTAGGGTTGTAATGACACTTTTTCATTACGTAATACTCATAGGTATTTTTTATGAAAATGGTGAAATTTTGATTAAAATATGAGCTAAAATGTTTAATAAACGAGTAGAATATCTAAAGGAATAGAAATTGGGGACTTCAAAAAAACAATAAGAAAAAAAGTAAAACAACATAAAAAGCCTTTGGAATTCACGCGATCACGGTGACATCATGGGCGCGATGGAAAAGTATCATGATTGCAGTACTACTTATCGTGGCCACGACGGTACGCGTGTCATACTCACTTTTGGCAGTTTAAATAGAAAAATATTCTATTTTTGCAGGGGTTCCGATTTTGAAAACTGAAATTGATGGCAAGGAGTTTCACATCACGGATTTTGAGAGTTTTTTAGCCATTTGAGACATATTTCTTCATTGAATTTCATGTACTCTTCATATCAATTCATGGTATTTCATTATTTAACAATGAGTAGCTAGATTTATCTTGATTAGGTCTTAGAATATGAACTTGATTTTACTCTATTGGATCACATGATTGTTTGATGTATTTGAATGTTTCAATTATATATTTTCTATTCAATTGCTTTTTTTCTTAATGCTCTTTGGATGTTGACGAGCGTGCAAATTGAAATTACATGAGTAGGGATTATTGACCATAAGTCTACCAATCGAAAATAGAGCAATTGTTAAACTTATTAATTAACTAGGAAATATGTAATTATATGTAGTGGCTAGAGAACTAATGCACGTAGATCGCCTGTTTTTACTTAGAATTTTCCTAACGAATAAGAGAATTGTAGTGTTAAATAATAAATTGTACAACAAAGAGTTGGGTACATTGATATTGTTAATTCGTCGTGAAATTATAAGTCAACTCAATTCAAATAATGTGTAATCATCAACATGGGAAAAATAATGGATTTGAATAAGATCTAATCACTTTCTCATTATCGTATCTTTCACAACCTTTTATTCGCGTAATTGTTTTTTGCAAACCAATATGAAAACTTCTCGTATTTTCTTTAAATCGTACAATTACAACCTTGTTAAATTTATAATCCTTATGTGTGGAGACGATCTTTATTTTTATTACTTCCATTATATTAGTACACTTGCTAAAATAGTCATCAGTTGCCATGTGTTATCTTCTAGTTTTATTTTAGAGCTTTATAGTTTTCTATATTAGCAAACCGTGGTCATTCAAAAATCAGAAACAACTTCTCATTTAGAAACTTATCTATAAAGTTAGGTTTTGATTTTCCTTTAATCAACAAGTGTCTCAATGGAAGCATGGTCAGTAAAAACAACAAGAGAGAACTTTTTAAAAAGAAAATATTATTGTAAGCAATTATTTATTAGTAGCTGTATAATTTACTCTATTTTTATTAAGGATTTTTCTTGCATAATATATTGCATGAAAAAATTGTGTGTTCCCTTTGATAAAGAACCACTCCAATAATATAATCACTAGCATCACACATCAGTTCAAAGGATAATTCTCAATTTGAGGCAATGATTATGGTGTAGTGTCTGATTTCTTCTTTATAAGCATAAAAGAGTTTAGATAATCCTTATCAAAATTAAAATTATTTTTCTTTACTAGAAGATTACATAGAGGTTGAGAAATATTTGAAAAATCCTTTATAAATCGCTTGTAAGACCCAAAATATCCTACAAACTTCTAATCCCCTTCTTATATACTGGTGTGACATTTTTTCTATTACCTCAACCTTAGTTTGATATACCTAAATCCATTTTTAAGAATTTTTTTTATCAATGTGCTTGCTGGTATAATTTTGAAAATCTCACAAAAGATTCCTTTTTTTATGTTTGATGACGACAATGATAATTAAAGTCATTAGAAATAGATTTCAACCTTGATGATGGTGACCTAACTAGAAAAAAATCCCATGCATCATTAACAAAAAGGGACTCAAGATTAAAGTGTTTATATGATCAGGATAAATCCAACAAAGAATCTTGAAATCCTCAGATAAGTGTGAAAGCTCTCTGAATCGTGTCTGTCTGTTTGTATGAGTGACCTGAGATTTGTAAAAGTAATGAATAAATTTTAACGTACTAAGGCAACTCACTCACACATCTTAAAAATATTTTTCAAACGTTTTTATCATGAAAATTGTTTTCTAGCCCAATCCAAGTGATTAAGAAGCTGTTCAATATCTTTCCAAATCTTTTTTGAACTAACCAATCAATTGGATGCTTAAGCCAATTGATTGGGAAAACTTTTTTAGCCATTGGAACGTTATGACAATCGATTGGAAAATGGATAATCGATTAATCAAGAAATTATGACAGCACATTAATGACTTGCAACATCTCTATATCCAATATTTCCTATTCATGCTTGTTGATCGACTAAGAATGAACTGATCAATTGATTGAACCTTTATGTCAATCGGTTGGCTCATTAAATCAACCAATGGATCATTTCCTTTTTTAGTTTTTCCAACTCTTATATAAAGGAGTCTTGCCTCTCTTCATTCACGCCACTTTCTAAAGCTTTACATTTTTGTTTGGAACTTATCTCTCTATTTTCTCTATTTCCCTTTCTATAAACATTTTTATTTCACTTAAAGTTCTCATAGTGCATTTGAGTGAAACCTTGCTTGAGAGGAAGATTTTTCAAGTGGTCGTGTTGTTTTCTTAAATCTTGGAAGTATGATTCTCTTGTAAAGATTGAGTTCAGTTTAAGAGATAAACCAATTATAATTCTTTATTCTTGGTTTATTGAGCTTTTCCGGAAAAAGTTTTGTTTTGGTTATTGAGATCATCCTGAAAATCTATAAGAAGGTTCGTTAGCTTAGCTTGAGGTAAAAGCTATCTTAGGTTGGGGCTAAGCCTGTAAAAATATTAAGATAAACTTGAATTGAGGTTCATGGAAATAACATGTAAAAACTCAAAATTTTATAGCCAAAATCTCAAGAAGACCTTTTAGGATAAGACTAGGACAACGTTCAACGAAACGTAGATAAATCTCTGGTGCAATATCTTTAACCCTTACTTTCTTTAATTTTTTTAATATTTACTATTTGTTTTATTCCAGCTTCGATTTACTCTAAAGAAGCTATTAACAGAATCTTAATTAGGAAAAGTATAAAAGTAATCACGAATTTTAAAAGTAAGGTTCGTTAGCTTAGCTTGAGGTAAAAGTTTTTCATATAAGGGGGATCCTGGTATTTGGAAGGCTGTGAATAAAGATCCATTTGTTCCTAAACACAAAATCAATGGTATTGTAGAAAACAAACCTAAAAAGGATTTTACCAAAGGTGATAATAAAATGGGCATGGCGGTTTGAAGGCAAAAGTTGTTATCATTGCAGCTCCGGGTCTTGATGAGCTGTTGCGAGTTTCTCACTGCGAAACTGCAAAAAAAAAAGTGGGACATTCTCCAAATTACTCATGAAGGAACTATTGAGGTAAAAAGGGAAAGGCTGGGCACATTAATCCGTGACTATGAACTCTTCATAATGAAACCTGGAGAGAGCATAAATCAAATGCAAACATGATTCACCCATATCATGAGTCATATGAGAACTCTAAGAAAAACATTTTTAAATGAGGAACTAGTTGTAAAAATTCTTAGATGCCTAACCGTAGATGGCAACCCAAAGTCACTATGATTTCTGAATCTAAGAATTTAGCGACTATAGACACACACACTTTATTTGGAAAATAGCAGGAACAAGAGATGAAACTAAAAAGACTTGTCGATAACGAACAAGATGATAAGAAAAATAAGAAAAGTATCACACTAAAAGCCACACTCATTAAAGACATGGAGCCAGAATATAAAGAGTATCAAAGTAAAAGTAATGAATTCCTAGAATTCGTGTTTCTTAAATTCAAATAATTCCCAAAGTCTGAAAAAGGAACCTCAAGGCTTCATAAGCATTGTGAAGAAAGTTCCTCGTCCATTCATAAATGTCATCAATGCAGAGAGAAAGGACATATGAGACAAAACCGTCCTCAAAACCCGAGAAGAAACCAAAATCAAATAAAGTTCAAGAAATCAAAAAAGATAGCATACATATCCTAGGATGACGATGATATGGAATCTTCAGATAAAGAAGAAGCAAACCTTGTCTCGCGACAAATTATCAAGACGATTAGGTGACCTCTCACTTTTTCTATCAAGATTTATTTTGAATTTGTAAGAAGTTGACAAAAGAAACGAGTACATTAGAATAAATAATCTCTACCCGCAAAGGCATTATCTCTTCCCTTGAATTGAAAAATAAAAAAATGTTGAAAGAAATAGAAATTCTTAAAGAGAGAAATTATGATCTAATTCAAAACACTTTCTCATCTCGTAAAGCCTCATACAAATCTACCAAGTATGATCAATGTGATATTTTGAAAAATAAAATTGATTATCTTAAAAACACACTTGATAAATTTACTAAAGAGACGGACAACTTGAATCTTTTGTTAGGAAACGAAAGGGCGTCTTACAATAAGGCTGGTCTTGGTTATGAACCTAACAACAATAGTAAAAACTTTAGCAATATATGCAATGCCCAACCAAAATCTAAATGTAAAACCCTAAAATGTAATTACTATAATAAAAGATGACCATGTTTCCATATTCTATTTTATCAAAAAGAGTCATGAGAGAAAAGAATGACATCCTCCTTCATACTTTTATAAAGATCATTGTGAACATAAAAATAGAAACATGTATTCTCATAATATGTATTCCATTAGCACCAAAAGACCAAAAAATATATGGGTACCAGAGATAAAAAAAAAAGTCAAGTTGTGGTACAGATGATGATATTGATAATTGCTCTTCAAGTGACACACCTGAGAAAATATATATGTTCTATTATTCCACTCCTACGAGGGAGGAAATCTCTTTGCATAATAATAACAAGATAAAATAATTGAATATTTGAGTTTTGATATCCCTTAAAGAACATCCTTGGAAGAAGATGATCAAGGGAAATAAAAATATCAAAGACAAGAGGAAGTTTGAAGTCTAAAGGGAGAGACTCAAGTTGAAGAAGTTGACTTAGAGAATGAATGTCTAAGAATGGAGAACCATTAAGGATCATCTCATTTAGAATGTTAATGAAGATATTTATAATGGAATTACATCTCAAAACTTCCTTAGCAAGCTTATGATATGATGTAGATTAAAATCAAAAGATGGGAGAGCATTTTGTACTATCTTAGGTGTTGACGTTGATATTATCATTCAACGGTTACAATCATGGAACCTATTAGAAGGATAAGATGATAAGTTTGTAATAGATTTATCAGTCACATAGTTGGACCAACTCTCATATCAAACAATTCGTAGAGAAGTAAAATCGATAATTATTTATCGTTTCCTCAAAAGGGGAAACTTCTCAAGTTACATTGAATTTTTGAGATAATACAAGTAATAAAGACTAAAAAATCGAAAAACAAAATCTTATTGATTCTCTAATAAGAGATTTATAAATCACAATGTCAAATAAATACCAAAGTCCTAGGGAAAAAAGTAGCTTGTGAGGCCACTTGGGTGATTTATGTTTTTGACATTCTATTATCAATGGCCACAAAGTCTACTTTAGAGTTTAGTGTATAAGAGTCTCATTTATTTGTTGGATTTAGGATTTAAACTCCTCAATTTGTTTTTTAGGTTTGCACAAGTTTTAGCTTCAAGTTCTCTAAATTGAACTTATGTAGGTTATTGAAATCCCTTTGTCCTTGGAAACTAAGAAGTATAGGCATCCCATGTGTAGAGAAGGTTTATGGGAGGATTATTATCAGATTAATTTTTGGTATCCCTCCACCATTGAATATATATATATATATATATATATATATATATATATATATATATATATATATATATATATATATATATATATATATATATATATATTATATATATATATATATATATATATATATATATATATATATAATATATATATATATATATATATATATATATATATATATATATATATATTTATTTATATTTATATTTATATTGAAGTTTAATATATTTGACTATACTTCAATAGTGCTCATCCTAAAAAATAATAACAACAGTCACTAAAAAAACAAGGATCTTGTCTAATTAATACAGAAAAAATAAAAATTAATATATAAAAACACTAACACTTTAATATCTCTGCAAGTGCACGATTTTAAGTATAATAGATTTTCAATTCCCACAATGACTTAGAATATGTATGTTTCAAAGATTAAAATTGCAATTTTAGAAATATTATTCTAAGAGGCATTATTAATCACCAAGGAATTTTTTCATGTGTATTCGTTGAGTAACTTAGTTTCTTAAGAATATTTATAAAATATATTTGATTTAAAATTTTAAAATGTGGGACTTTTATATTCCCATGAAAATAATAGATAATCAACTATAACTATCTACTTCTATATTATTTTAACATATTTTTTTTATATTTTTAAAACTTTTAAATTATAAATAAAATAAAATACAAAAATATTTTTAAAAAATTTAGTAACTTATCAAACAAATGGTTAGGAATAAAGTTTATGATGACATTCCTCGAATTATAAAGTTTAATCCCTGGAACAAACACGCTAAGAATAAATTTGAAATTATGGAACAAATGTCTCTTTAATAAGAGTATTAGTTTCTGTAGCAAAAAATAGAATATGAATTACATTATTTTCAAATGTAACTTTACATAATAATTTAGGTCCTATTTATAGGATATAAATAGGAGACAAGAAATCAATACACATTCATTAAGACAATTCATATTATTTTTAGTAGAGGAGATTTATTGGAGGACAAAAGAACAATGACATTGAACATTCATTATTTCATAACACTCCCCCGATGTTCGTTGAGGATATGTGTCCTTAATACCTTACTAGAAAACTCAATGGAAGAAAACCATGGGGAAGGGAAAAAGAATGCAAAATCTGTTTAATTCTCTCCCTCATTGGAACGATCATCTCTTCAATGTTGAATACCAAAATTTTGTAATTGTTGGTTAAATTTTTTACTTGGTAGTGATTTATCTGCTTGATTTGATGAAGTTGTTGACATGAGTTGTTTCATAGATCTCTATAAAATGGTTGTACCACCTCAAGTAAACTAGTAACATGTTTGTGATATACCATTACGAGGATCTCACAAGGAACTTTCAACTTTAAGGTAACAACGTATATGTCTAACTTCGTTATAATATCTTCATGTAGGTGGAGAATTATATCATATATCATGATATGTATAATAAGAAAGATACACAAGTGCTTGAATTTTACTAAGATATTTTACTTCAGGACCAATTTATTTTTCATCCTCTTATCGGGTCTAAAAGAATCTTCTGCACATCCAATGATCTAACATCACAAGGGTACACGACATACATGATTTCCTTTTTATAGAACATTCTTAATGTAGAAATATTCTACTGTCCAAATGCTCAATTTGTAAACCTAGATATAACTTTGTCTTTTCTATGTCCTTTATCTCATGTTGTTTCTTTAAGATATTTATAGTTTTTGGAATCTCTTTGGAAGTTTCAATAATTTTATGTCATCCACATAGACAACTATTATAGAAAATTATTTTCTAGATACTTTTATAAAAATACAAGGACATGCGACTTATTTATATATATCTCCCTTAGCAAATATTCATTGAGACAATTATACCACACATGTCCATATTATTTAATCTATTTAGAGAGTTCAATTTATGGAGTAGTTTTCTCGAGATTCAAAAATTTGTATCTCTGATATATTAAACCCTTTAGGGGACAAAATCATGTATCTTTGATATATTAAACTATTTAGGGAGTTTTAGTAAATGTCAGTGTCACGTGAGCCATATAAATAAGATGTCACAACATTCATCATGTTCAAATTAAGCCATTTATGTGTTATAACGCTAATTAAATATATATAAAAAATTAATTGAATTCACTATAGGTAGAAATGTTTCATAAAAATCAATCTTATGTCTTTATGAAAATTATTGAGCAATAAATCAAGCCTTATACCATCCTTATTTTGCCTTTTCACAAAAACTTATTTATATCAAATTGGTTTCACACCTTGAGGTGTTTGGACTACAGGTCCAAAATCGAGTCACTTGTAAAGTGAGTTTAATTCTTCTTCAATTGAATATATTCATTTGGGCACATAAGTGCTTATTGTTAGGATTTTCAGAGTGCTCTAAAGGCTAAGCATTTTTAACACTAAGACACAAATTGTTGAAGAATCAATTCATGTTAGATTCAATGATAAGTTTGACCCTAAAAAGTCAAAGCTAGTTGAGAAATTTGTAGATTTGAAGATCAATCTTTCAGAATCCTAGGATGATTATTCTGGAGAAAAAGACTAAGAAGGCAAAGCTAAAGAATCTGGAGCAAAAGACCCAGAAGTTTTCGTTGGTCCAACTCATCATAATAGTAGACCAAGAACTTCTCATTATGAAGAATTGATTTTGGGAGATAAAGATGCATCAGTCAGAACTAGATCTTCATTCAAACCTTCTAAAGAGACTCTTTCGGGTTTGACATCTCTGGTAGAGCCCATTGTAAGACCCTAATTTTGACCCTAAGATCCCTCATGCTATCTCATCATATGCATTGGCTTTGGGATCACACCTTGGCATCCTCCTTACCCCTCATTCATTGGGTTTGCATTGGGAGAGATCACCAATCACATTTGAATGTATCATACTTTGTTTTTCATTATTTACTAACCAAAATACCAAAAATATGTCAATGTATAGTTTGTTGCTTTTGTAGGTAGTGTGTGTATTCACCAATGCTTCATTAAGCTCATATTTAGGGTTTTAGACCCTCAATATAAGTATGGATGAGATATATCCATCCCTTTTGATCTTTTCTTTTAGTGTGTGGTATGTTTTAGGAGTTTGGTTCATTATACCTGTCGCATCTCGAAAAATACGATTCCTCGCGATGGTCGCGAAAATATTTATATTCGAACAGAGTCGCCACCGAACTTTATTTATCCCATTGAAGGAATAATAAAATATCGATAAAACCTTATAGAAAATGGAATAATGGTCGTCGCAACCATATTCGGGTTCGGGAGTCGATTACGCAAGGGGAAGGTATTAGCACCCCTCACGTCCGTTGTACTTAACGGGAACCTTTTAGTCTAATTTTCTATTTGAATGTTAGTTAAATGTTATTTGCTTTCTTCGAGTAATTAGAGTTGATAATAGAGATGGATGAAGACCTCAGGAGGGGAAATGGGAGGTTTTTTATTAGTGTGCTCGCCAAGATCTCGCAATCTCGTGCCTACGTATCCTTATGGTGCAATAAGGAAATCAGAGCATTCGTAGTTCGGGCTACTACGAATATTTGGTGTGTTTTGTTTGATGAACGACTGTGTAGGTCGGCGTTCTAACGGCTAAACGCTGGCTTGTCTACTCTCGGTGGAGGCTTAAGCACTGGTTTGTGGTGCGCATTAGAAAGGATTAACAGTGTTCCTTTGAAAGGAGTTTTGGTCACGCGGGGGTGACAAGTTGAATTGATGTGTTTGTGTTAGATTGGTTTTGATCGCTCGGGGGCGAGAAATTAGATTTGATTTGTTTGAGATGTTTTGAAGAACGATGAAAGATTGAGCAATGTAGTGCACACCAATCGTCCAATTCTTTCGAGGAATAACAAGGCGAACGCCTTCTACTCCTTTTACATTCGAATTATTTTGAAAGTTTGTTTGTGGATGTTGAACGTGCACGGTAGTGAGGCGTACGCCTCCTACTTGCTTATTCAAAGAATAATGAGGCGTGCACCACTTATTCCTTTATCCAAGTTTATTTAAAGTATTTTAATCGGAAGTCGATAACTTGAGCAATATGGCGAGCGCCAATTATTCAAGTAATCGAGAGATGGCGAGGCGAACGCCTCCCATCTTTTATCACCCGAGGTTTAAATTGTAAAAGATATGTCCCTAGATATTGTATTTGATTTGTGAAAATAGTTTGAATTTTGAATTGGTAGGTTTTGAAAAGTCGATGATTTGAGCAATGTGGCGTACGCCAATTATTCAAATAATCAAGGAATGGTGAGGCGAACGCCTCCCATTCTTTTCATTTGAAGTTTAATTTGTAAAGTTTGTTTTTGTGAAATTGTATTCTATATAAACGGTTGTCGCATCCGCGAAAAACAACCGGCGGGAAAAACAAAACAAACAGAGCCGCCACCGTGCGTTATTTATCCCAAAAGAGGGAAAGGAAACGCTCGAAGTAAACCTGGAAAGGACATGGTCTTGCGACCAAAGAGAGATGGGATCGGGAGTCGGTTATGCGAAGGGAAGGTATTAGCAGCCCTACGCATCCGTCGTACTCGACGGGATCCACGCTCAAAAGGATAGAAGAAAGGTTGCTAAACACTGTTCAAAGAATGCACACACACTGGAATAAAAACACAGAAGGAAAGAAAAGGGAACGGGCTCGCTAGGATATCGCATCCTATGCCTACGTATCTCATCTGGAATGAGAATCAGAGCTACCGTAGTTCGGCTAACGCACGCCGAAACAAAACCACACGAGAAACCGACTGCCAATCGCTGGGCTTACGTCAGACTCCACACAAATAGGCAAACATGGAAACCGAATGCCAATCGCTGGACTTACATCAGACTCCGAACCAACAAACACACACTGGAAACCAACTGCCAATCGCTGGACTTACGTCAGACTCCAAGCACACCACAAAAGGAAAAAAATTGAACCCACAGACTAGAAGGGAGTCGGGAACTCGGACCTAATAGCTATCAAGCAAAACACACACAAAAAAGAAAAGGGCGTCCAGAGAGACCTCGCACGATCTCCTGCCTACATACCTCATCTGGTATGAGGATCAGGGCGACGTAGTTCCCCTCAACAGGGAAAGAACTTCTAACCTAACCAGAGACTGGGAAATGACGAACTAGAAGGGAGCCTGACTCGAGCCTAATAGTTATCATGCAATCCACAATGGTCCTAGGTTGAGGTTTCTATCAACCTTGCACAGGGATCAAGCTATCCTAAACAGCACAGGCAAACAAACACAAGCACAATAAACAAGCACACACACTATATGCAAACAGTGGGCCCATACAAGGTTAGGCTGTGAAACACAAGCCAACTGGAATCGGGTGTAGTTAGCTCTTAACCCTAACATTGAGAGTTAGGGTGAAGCAGATGAAATAGGAAGTGAGGGTAAGACCTCACAGCTCTTATCCCTGGCCTGGGAGAGCTTCAGACAAATGAAAGTGTGGGAGTTCAGAAAGTAGGAACTCTTCTCCACATATGACTGACACAACAAAGATCTTGGGCTATTATCCACAATGCATCAACACAATGGTGTGAGCAAGGTGAATGACACAACTGACTAGCAGGAGATGGATTACACATCTCTTTTATCTTCCAATTGCCTCTTAAGAGGTTTTTACCTGCTTGGCACAAATTTAAACATTCACAAGCATTGCCTCTTAAGGAGGGCTTCAGACAGGTGCCTGCCCACATAACAGGACAGGTCTTCCAGACTACATGAAGTCAGAGAGTTATACCTAGGTGGTTAAGCAACCAAGAAAAGCAAAGTTCACAATGAACTTAAAGCAACTTAAGTACCTGTGAAAAAATCTAAACCAATCAGTCCAACTATACCGGCAAACAAACAGACAGACAACAGTCAATCATACAGACAGACAATGTTCACAATGTGCAAGTCACAAAGCAAACTCAAAAGAGCTAACATCAACCTACAAAACACACAAGTGTTAGTAATCAAGAGCAAACATCAATGCTCAAGTGATGAAGCAACATTAACCATGGAACTTGGATGTTCAACCTGAAATCAAAGCTCAAATGTGAGAGGCAAACCACTAGGTCAAAGCCTAGGATCAAAGATGGAGAAAAAATTCAAAACAGAAGCTGGAATTTAACATGAATCAACTTCAAACACATCTTGAAACATTCCAAAAGGTCTCATATCAATATCATTAACCAAAAGCATTTCATGATCAATTGAAGTTCAAGGCAATTTCAAAGCTCAAATGTGATCAACCAGAATGAAAAATCTCAATTAAATCATAAATGATTCAAATAATTCCAACAAAATTCATGCTCATTCACAACATCCATAACATGCATCACACAAAAAATCAGGACAATTGGAGATCATTTGGCATGGCAAACACATCATATAAGTTGAACAAGCAAAGGTGTGACAAAAATTGTCACACCAACTTAGAACAATCATAAAACAGAAATGACAATTGATAAAAATACCAAACCAACACCAAAATGTCAAGAAATGTGTCTAGTTTCATCATGCAAAATTTCACATTCATTGGATCAAAGACCAGTATTTCACAAAGGCATAAGCAAGTCAAAGTAAAGTAAGCATGCATGTTCAAACATCCTAGCACAAAAAATTATCCAGCCAAGCACAACTTGTGAAAATATGATGATAAAAAACTAGAGAGAATACGGATCATAATGCAAAAAACCTGGTAATTTTTGGATGAATATTCAAATTGATATGAATTTTTTAAGATGAGAAAAAAATTAAAACAAGCATGGGAAGCATGGTACATGGCAAAGGGGGGGAATGAGAAAAATATGTGAAGCATTTGAAAAATGGTCACCGCCTGGAATCGAACCAGGCGCATATTTGAATATGCAAAGCGCGTGCTGAATGAAACGTGGACCAATCAGCCACCAACCCTAGGCTATCACATGCATGGCAACAGAAAAGCGTGGTTAAAAGGATCCAAAAGCGTGGCCAAAGCAAATCCGCAGCTAACCTAAAAAACCCGTAGCAAAAACTGCAGGCATTCTGGAAAAACTGAAGAACATGCAAGGTTGAAGATGAAGATCATGAAGATCTTCATCTGGATTTTCCAGAAAAAATAAAAGTGTCCAGAAATCAAAATGAAGCATAGCATCGTGTAGTGCCTTCATCATAGATCACAAATCCACAAATGATTCATCAAGAAACATCAAGACACGCACGGATCGAAGGAAATACTATTCAACATCAAAAATTCAAACAGTCATATCTCACTCAAAACAACACCAATTTGCACGATTCGAAGCTCAAAATGCTCAACCTACTTAGATCTACCATAATATCATAATAATTTTGAGAAAAAGAGAGATAGATTCATGACCTCTTGAAGTGCAGATCTGTTATATCGTGTTATCCAGGCCTTGTGATGCTCCAAATCTCTTCTATGATGCTTGTATCGATGATTGATGGAAAGATTGAAGTTCAAATGCACTTGAATCCAACGGATTTTGGATTTGCCATGGATGCTTTCAAGCTTCAACTATGAACAAAACAGGCACGGTTTCTCTTGAATTCTCATTCAAACTTGCTCAAGAATGCTTCAGGAATATGAATTGATCAAGAGAAATGGATCTTGTTTGAAGAATTTTGAAGAAATTTTGAGAGAGAATTTTGAGAGATTTGGATCTAGATCTGAAAAAATGAATTGTTTCTGGCTGAAAACAGTTAGGGTTATGCTTATATACCTCCTACTAATCATGTTTAATTAAGCTTAAACCAAATGCAAATGGAATTAGCAAGTTATGGAGTGTAAGTGCAAATTGGGTTTTCACCTCTATACATGAAATGCATGCATGAACAGTGCACGAATTCCTTTTAATTTCACTTAAAATTCAATTTTAAAATCAATGGCAATGGCCAAAAGTTCTAACCATGCACCAATTTTGAATTTTGAGATTTCCCTCCAAAAAACCAATGAATTACCAAATGATCATATGAATATAATTTATGCAATGCAATGCATGATTTGGAAACTAGAGGTCAAAAGGAGAAAAATGCAAAAAGAGCCATCCATTTTGGAGCTTTGGTTGAGAAGTTATGTCCACTTGAAGTTCTATGCATAGTTTGCCATGTTTTGATCATATATCCTTAACCACACATGAGAAATTGATGATCTTGGACTTTTTGGAAATGGGAAAGAAAGATCTACAACTTTCATGTTCAACAAAATTTCATTTGAATCCTTCTTGATGATGTAATTTGAAGTTGAAGTTAGGCTAAAACCTTTCCATTTTTGGAAAGTTCAAATTATAGGTCACCTGCTATTTTTGGAAAGTCTTGATCTGACCTCAAATTCTTCAATGTTGATGTTTGAAATGTCAAATGAGACTTGTTTGAACATGAATGAGGTATCTCTGACCACTTCCCACCTCCAAATCCACAGTTGACTTGGCAGTTGACATACAGTTGACTTGATCATGCACATATGATTTTGAGCCTCAACCACTTGATGAAATGGCTCAAAAATAAAACTCTAGCTTACACAAGCTCCACATAATAACCATATGATGATATTCTTCTCAAGAACGACCTCATCTCCTTGAGAAACCCTGCCTATTAGAATGCAACTGATTAGGGTTGACCAGAGGTCAAAACCCTAATCCCCAGGAACATGATCAGGCACAATGAACCTCTTGGTGATGATAAAACCATGATGATGGTGATATACTCTGGAAAATAAGATAACACTCATCCTCCTTGAGGAACCAATAAACCCTAACTGAAGCACAAACCTCAAATGATTAGTGATCAATTTATGAGACCCTCAGGCTTGAATCTTTTAACCTCTCTACCTTCTGAGAAAGACCTAGGAGGATGACTTGCTTATTTCACATGATATGCAAAGATGTAATGCCTAATGTCCTAAAAATGAGATGCAATATGCTAAGCTAGTCCCAAGAGAGGAGGGCAAATTTTGTGGTGTTACAACGGTGATTTCAAATTTATTTGATTGCAGTTTAATTTGATGACGAAGATTCGAGCAATGTGGCGTACGCCAATTATTCGAATAATCGAAAGATGGTGAGGCGAACGCCTCCCATCCTTATACTATCGGAGATTTAGAATTATATTAATTTGGAAGAATGATTTGAATTTGTATAATTATGGTTTTAATTTTGACGAAGATTCGAGCAATGTGGCGTACGCCAATTATTCGAATAATCGAAAGATATTGAGGCGAACGCCTCCTATCCTTAATTATCGGAAATAATTAAAAGAATTTGGAATTTGTAGTTGATTAAAAAAATGATTTGAAATTGTATGATTATGGTTTTAAAATAATTTGAATTTGGAAATTACATTTAATTTTGAAAAGTGATTTGAAATTGGTATTTAAGGTTTAATCGGGTGACAAGAACTCGAGCAATATGGCGTACGCCAATTATTCAAGTGCTTGAGAAATAGTGAAGCGAACGCTTCCTATATCTTTTTCAACCCAAGTTTTAGATTATAAAATAAATTTCTTAAAAGCTTTAAAAGAAACGATTTGAATTCGCGTCAATATGAGATTAATCGATAAAGTGAATTAATCGAAGTTAGTTAAAAGAAATATTTGATTAAGCACTTAACTAATTTAATTAAGAGTCCCCAAATAAAAATAAATTGATTGATTATCATCGTTAAAAAACTGATGAAATTAAACAATTAACTATGTTTTATTTAATTAACCTAAAGGGGCTTTAAAAAAAAGATAGATTAGTAAACTTTGTTTGGGCTTTTGAAGGCATAAGGCCCGCTTATTCCTGTTGGGCACTGGGGTGAAGAAAATAATTCCATCATGAGGAACCAATTCGGGTGAGGCCTGGCCCAAATCCAAATAACTCTTAAAACTCAAGACTAAAATAAAAAAGAAATGAGAGAATATGGGCGAACGCCTTTTCCTTCATAATGGTTCCCTGGCTTTTCACAAAAGATTCTACCAACTTACTAATATGTGCTATCTGGGAATTTGAAATGACATTTAAATAATATATTAGAACCTGTATACACGTTACCTACTAATATGTGCTATCTGGGAATTTGAAATGACATTTAAATAATATATTAGAACCTGTATACACGTTACCCCAATACCATAAATAAGTTATTACCTAATGGAAGTTTGACCAAGCTATTATGACAACAATGAATACGTTACCGTTAAATAAGAAAGAAAATTCATTATAACCGAAATAAAATAATGGCTTATGAATTCTTTATTTACCTATCACTTTTCTAAACTTCACCTACCATTTTCTACTTGACTATCCAAACGAAAATCAATTCCATTCTACACTCTTTGCTACCTCAAAAAATGCACATACACATTTGAGACAGAACCCAACAATTATTAAAAGATTAGAGCTGCACTTTGATGAACAAACCAAACCCAAAATTAACATAAAAACACCGATCAAAATCATTTCCTCTCTCTCTTCCGATCACCTGATTCCTATGGCCTCATCGGAGCGACGCGGTGATCGGTGGCCAACAACCGTCGAACCGGAAAAAAAACAAACACAACCCTCCTCTAATCTACTCCCTAAGCACGAATCCTAACCTGATTTCCCTCTCAAAAACCGCCGATCTTTCGGATCGGAGTATCGAACCTCTCTTGAATCAAATCAATCAAAACGAAACAAATCTAACGCTAAACAGAGTACACCACGCAGAGAGATTTACATGAAAACAAAAGGGTAAAGCTCGATCTGCATATGTATAAGGCAAGAACAACCTAACATGTTCATATATTTGCTACGATGCTTTTATAGTCCAAGGAGGAGAAGACATCGGCCGAAAACTTACCGAGAAGGTCAAATCCCAGGTGAGTCTTCTCGTTGCTTTTGTCTGACTCAGTTAGTTTTCTTCTTCAGATTCTTTTTCTTCGCTTGGATCGCCTGGTTTAGGGTTTAGCTCAGTTAACTCAGAGCTTCCATGAGGAACTCTAGGTTAACTTTGATATACCTTTTTTGAGCTTTAGTGTAGTTTGTGACAGGATTTCAGCAGGGTAACGATGCTGGAAAAGGGTTTTTTTTATGAAATATTGCTATGTTGTTCTTGATGTGTTCTAGGGTTTTTAGAGAGATATCTTTTTTTGCATATGCTGTGTGTTTGTTAACCTCTCCTCTGTTATTATTATGAAGAAAAGATTAAGCCTTAAAACACTCCTGTTTTTTGATTTTCTCATCCCAAATTATGTGGGATTTGATCTGTTCTTGTTTAAGCCATTGTTGCAATGCCTTTTCAGATGTTCCAATTAATCCTCTGGATAAAGCTTCAAACTGAGTGATTTATTAGTTGCTTTTTCAGTTTTTTAAGTGCTTTTTAAATAAGTTGTTTTTGTCTCTGCAGGTTACAGCTGTGAAGTGGCTTTGATGGAATGGGAAGAAAGAGTAGGCTATAAATTAGGGATCTTTTTGCAGCAAATTTCACTTAGTTAAGATGTAACTATTTAGTTAAAAAAAAATTTAAGGACAAAATGTGTGTTTGGATTATTTGGGACTTATTGAATTAAATTATGTAATTTCCTTTTAAGCTTTTCAAAATTTAACTCAATATTTATTTATGCTAATCAATTTCAAATTTTAAAAACAACAAATTTCTAATTTAACTAAAATGACTTAATTTTAAAAATAACATATTTCTAACTTAAGTAAAATGAATTAATCTAAAGAACAACATAATTCTAATCTTAAACACAAAAACTAAGTATAGTAATTTAATTTTTAAAAAAACACAATTCTAATTTAAACACAAAAATCTAAATGTGAGACTTTTAATTTTTAAAAAAACAACACAATTCTATTTTAAATAAAAAAATATAAATATGGAACTTTTTAATTTAAAAACAACACAATTCTATTTTAAATACAAAAATATAAATATGGAAATTTTTAATTTAAAAAACAACACAATTCTATTTTAAATACAAAAAATCTAAACATGGGACTTTTAATTAAAAAACACAATTCTATTTTAAATACAAAAAATCTAAACATGAGACTTTTAATTAAAAAAAAAAACACATACATGTTTCTAAAAAATGCAAATTCTAAATATGGGACTTTTGAAACAAAGAAATCTCATGGATTAAACCAAAATGGCCGGACAAAATTGGGGTATGACAGCTGCCCCTATTTAATTACCTCAAACCGGTAAGTGATAATGACAATAGTCTTTACGCATTCACGGTGGGAGATAATTAAATACAAGAAGACCCAAATTTTGTCCTAGGCAATGAAAGGAAAAAAAATACAGGAAGAAAATGCGGTGAGAAATGGCAAAAAGACATCATCCCACAGTAAAATGGAACAGTCAAGACTTTCTGGGAGTCGTCAGAACAATATCTTGGACGTTACAGTCAAGATATGTTAGCAATGGAATGACATCCCTAGCTAAAACTCAAGATTTTTCAAGATGCTAGAGCAGTATAAAGGAAATCTGGCATGAAACTCTTCATATCGATGAAGTAGCATCTCAATAGTAAAAGTGAGATTCTCTGTATCGAGTCGAAACAACATCTTATATGGTAGAATTAAAATATTCCAGCAAAGGAAAAATACCTTAATTGAATCTAAGACTCTCCGAGGATACTTAGAGCAGCATCTCTAAAAAAGTATCTGAAATGACACTCTTCATATTGATGAAGCAGTATCTCAAACAGTAAAAGTGAGATTCTCTGTATCGGGTCAAAACAACATCTTATATGATAGAATTAAGATATTCCAGCAAGGGAAAAATACTTTAATTGAATCTAAGACTTTCCGAGGATACTTAGAGTAGTATCTCTAAAAAAATATCTGAAATGAGACTCTTCATATTGATGAAGCAGTGTCTCAAACAGTAAAAGTGAGATTCTCTATATCAAGTCGAAACAACATCTTATATGATAGAAGTAAAATATTCCAGCAAGGGAAAAATACTTTAATTGAATCTAAGACTTTCCGAGGATACTTAGAGCAGTATCTCTAAAAAATATCTGAAATGAGACTCTTCATATTGATGAAGCAGTATCTCAAACAGTAAAAGTGAGATTCTCTGTATCGGGTCGAAACAACATCTTATATGATAGAATTAAAATATTCCAGCAAGGGAAAAATACTTTAATTGAATCTAAGACTTTCCAAGGATACCTAGAGCAGTATCTCTAAAGAATATCTGAAATAAGACTCTTCATATTGATGAAGCAGTATCTCAAACAGTAAAAATGAGATTCTCTGTATCGAATCGAAACAACATCTTATATGATAGAATTAAAATATTTCAGCAAGGGAAATATACTTTAATTGAACCTAAGACTCTCCGAGGATACTTAGAGCAACATCTCTAAAAAGATCTGAAATGAGACTCTTCATATTGATGAAGCAGCATCTCAAACAGTAAAATTGAGATTCTCAGTATCGAGTCGAAACAACATCTTATTGTAGCACCTCAAATTTGCACCTATCATTATACATACCATTTCATATTAGGTCATAGCATATCATGATCCATTGCATAGCATTGCATTGCCTCTTTTGCCTCAAGTGCAAGCCAATCAAGAATTAGGTCAAACTAATCTCCTGATCAGTCAACCAAGCAAGCAAAGGAATTTCTCATTTGAACCAAGGCCTTGGGGTTTGTCCAACAAGTTCACATGACTTGGGGATCCATTTGAAGTATTTTGGTCAAGGATTGAAGGCTCAGAGGTCATCAGTTCATGCACAGACAGTCAAAAACCCTAAAAAAGTCAACTGTCAGTCAAAGCAATGGATGGTGGTCATTCTTGTGGAATTTGGGCACCATGGTCAATAATCAAGAGTTCATACAACTTGGGACATCATTTGAAGTCAAGTTCTCAAGGAATTAGGGTTTGGAAGTCATCAGTCAATGCACAATCAGGCAGAAACCCTAAAAGTCAACTGTTGGTCAACTGTCCATTTAATCAATGATTTGATGATTGGATTTGGTTTGTGAGAGCTCATTCATGTCCAAATAGTCATCATATATCATGCCAAACACCATCATGGAAGAATTTGAAGCCAGATCAAAAATTTCCAAAAATGGAAACTGGACCTGTAACTGAAACCTGCCATAAATGGAAAGTCTTGATCCTCAAACTTACATTTTGATACGAGCCTCAAATGAATTTTTGCCCAACATGAAAGTTGAAGATCTTGTTCTCCCATTTCCAAAAAGTCCTAGAACTCTCAATTCCCATGTGTGGTTGGCAAGTTATGATCGAATCGATTTCAGAAAATCTTGAACTTCAAAGGGCCATATCTCTCAAACCGTTTGGCCAATTTTGGTGGGGTTTTTCCTACAAGTCACATTTGATCCCCTCTTTCCAAAAATATAAATTTCATGTGCCAAAACCTCACCAATCAAAATGGCATTTTTTGACTTTTCTTATTTAAATGCAAGTTTGACCAAGAGTTGACTTTTTGATATAAACATTTTTTCAACATTTGGCCAATTGGGACAGCTCAGAAATGTCATTTTAAGTGTGTTTGCAAGCTCATATTATGCAGTACATGAAGCCATTGCTTGGTTGCTTGAATTGTAAGAAAAGTACAATTTCATCATACTTCACCATGCTATCCACCATGCCTTGCTTTGTACCATGGAAACAGAAATCTAAACCATCATTTGCTGTCATTTTGAACCTCATTTAGCAGCATAAAACCACAGAAGAGCCATGCCTTAGCTGCTTGAAGGGTGGAGAAACAAGTACATGATTTCATGAAATCCATCTCACAAATCCAAGAACCATGCTTGGCACTCAGAAAAACAGTAGGGCACCATCATTTTTCTGTCATAAGCAGCCATATTTTGACAGCAAAAGGAGAGAACTTGATTCATTTTCAAAAAAGGATCATCTTACTTGCACTTCAGGAGGGCTGTCAAAAAAAACAGAAAATAAAACCAGAAGAACTTCTAACAGCAGCCTTGTCCATCATTACAAAACTTGGCCAACCTAACCAAAACAACACACTGCAGACTTGACTCATCCACTTGGCTTTGGCATTCTTGCAAAAAACCTGTCAAACTCAAAAGAACCAAACACATTGCAGAACCAGCAACAAAACAGCAGGGTTTTTTTCATCTTTTTGCTGTCATTTTTGAAACACAATTAAAACCACATTAGCAACTTTAAAACAGCATTTCCTCAACATTTTCCATCCAAAAAATGAAACCAACAGCTGCAGCAACAATTGCATCCATCTAGCCTACAAACCTTGGTCCCCTCGTTGGCTCAAAACACCTTGCCTTGCATTTACTGAACCTGTCAACAAACCACCAAAGAACAAGACATTGCCTTGCCACCAAAAACAACAGCCAATAGCAGGTTTTGGAAAGAGGATTTTCCTGTCATGAGAAAACACATAGCAGCAGCACGGCAGACAGAAATATAGAGCTTCATTCATTCAAACTCACCTTTTTGCATTTCAAAAATCCTGTCCAAGATTCAAAAGAGAGAATGCTTGGCCTTGCCTCAAACCAACATAACAGAACCAACAGTCCAGTCAATCTCTCATCATTTGTCAAACCTGGCCTTGCCAACATAGCCAACAGCCCAGCCAAAGATCTTTACACTCTCTCAGACCTCAAACTTTCTGTCCAAAACCAGTAGCAGAACCAAGCCTAGCCCTGCAACATGTTTTCATCATCCATACACAACTCTTCCTGTTATGAAACTAACAGCCACAAGCCATGACCAACTGCACTCACCCTTTGCCTCGCACATTGTTCTGCACCATTTCCCTGCCATAACAAAACCCTGCAGCAGCATAATCCAACCTTACTTGGCAACCAACAAACCTCATTCATTCCCAACCATCCCACTTGCATTTACCAAAAAAACAAAAACCAACCTTTCACACTCCTCTCCAACTCACCCTGCTATTGGCATTGCCTTAATCCTGTCCAAAGATACCAACATAACACTGCAGCAGAAAATTGGATTCACCATGCCCTCACCTTGCCATTTTCTGTCAACAAACATAACAAACCACACTGCACACAGCATTATCTCAAACCAAAGCCCTTGCTTACTTGCACAACCAAGCCTTGCCTTGTAACCCTGTCATAAAATCAATTGCAGCCACAAGCCACAAAACCACTTTGGCCAAGGCAAGTTGAGGAAGCATTCTCATTCTAAAAAACACTGTGCTTGGCATTTCCAAAGACAGTCAACAGAAAACTCTAAGAACCAAACCCTGTATTGCATCTTCAAAAACTTGCAACCAACAAACCACAAATCATTGAGCTGCACTCATTCCAAAACTAGCTGGAACATTGCTTCAAGAACATTAAAAAACTTCCAAAAACCTGAGCCTGGCATTTTGTTGGCTTCAACATCAATTTGAACATCATTTTCCTTTCATTACAAACCACTAATTGCAACAAGACCACAGCAAACAGAACCATTGTGCATTCATTCTCAAAAACTGCATTTGGTGCATTCTCCAAAACAGTCAAGACACTTCCAAAGAAAAACTTGGCCTTGCTTAAAAAACATCATTCAAACAACACCTGGAGCTCATGGCAATCATCATCTCCCAACTGGGAGTCCCCTCCCTAGCACTGTTTTCAAGGAAGCTCAGCCATGGCAGATGAACCTTCCAACAAAAACCAAGCATCCTTGAGGTTGAAACCTTCCACCATTCACTTACTGGAGCTTGGACCTTCACCTATTCTAAGCATTTGGAGCCAAATAACAACTGAAGCAGCCACTGTCATCCAACTTGGTAAGATTTCGATTTGCATTTTTCTCTAAATCATGTGGTGGTTTGTATAGATCTTGCAATGCTGAACACAATGAGCTTTAGATCATAGAAAATGGTTTAGTATGTAGCAAGTTATGCTGAAATGAGTGTTGATGATCCAAACTTGTTTTGCTTGTTTCTTTTTGCCTAGCTCGATTTAGTGGAAACCATGGTTGGATTCATATTGCTTGTTGTTTGCTGATCATGTTGGTATATGCAATTGTTTTTTTTTGGAGAAAAATTGGTTGGGTCGAATTTGAGAAGATGATGCTGCTACAGTAAACCCAAAGCCATTTTCCAGTTTTTCTTCTTTCCTCACGTGTACTGTGCCATTCCCCACTGGCCAATGAAAACATTTTATTTTCAGGGCCAAAACGGCAGTGTTTAGATAAGTGAATCAAAATATTACCAAAATGCCACTCTTTCAATGTTAATTTCAATAATTATTTCATTTTTGATGCCCATCTTGTAAAAATCATAACTTGTTCAATCTTGATCCAAAATCAATGGGATTTTTTGTGTTGTGTTCATCATGATCTCTACTTTTTTATCATTATTTTTCCAGAATTTTTGGATGAATGGTTTTTAAATGTTGCTAGGGTGTGTGACATGTGACCAAATTTTGTACACTTTGCCAAATCAATTGTGAAATGATGAGAATGTATCCAATGGCTCTCAAATTTTTTGTGCTTAAACTAGACACATTCATGGTGATTTTGGTATAAAGTTTGTGAATTTACCATTTGTGGTTTGTGAGATATGATTTTTTGAATTAGGGTGTGACAATTTGTGTCACACCATTGATGTCCAACTTCATGATTTTTCATTGCCATGTTTCCTTACCTCCAAATGACCCCAAATTTTGCATGAACCTACTCTTGTATGTCTAGTTGACTTGTGAATTTTCTTGGATTTAATTGAACTATTTTCCATTTGTTTGAGATTTTTCTTCCCTGCCTAGTCAAATGTTGACCTTGTGTGACACTTGCTCCCATTTCATTTGTGAAATTCTCATACTTTATTAGATGGACATGAAACTTTGCATGAGATAACTAGACATCCTCATCTTTGCCATGGCTTTAGTCCCATTCATTTATCATACACCATTCTTGACTTATGATTTTTCTAAGTTGATGCATGTTTGGTTGACTTCTTTGAGCATGTTCAAATTGGCTTTGACTTTCTGATTTTCATTGACTGCCTTCCACTTGCCCAAATGGGATGAAATTTGACATGCTTACCATGCTATGTGTTAGGTTTGATCATGATTTATTTGGGGATTTTTGGAAAATGTTTAGATTGCTTTTGAGTTAAGTCTTGCTGTTGACTTCTTTGGGCTTCTGTTTGCCATGTTTTGACCTGAATGGCTCATGAAATGATGATAGTGATTGATATGGATGTGAACCCAATTGGTTGTGTTTCTTGAATGTTTAAAATTGACTTTGATTGGATATCCTTTGCTGTTTTGGCTTTCTCATTCACTTTTGACCCTAGGCTTGCCCTAGTGGTCCTGCTACTCACCTTTGAGTTTGTGATTTCAGGTTGACCATCAAATGGCCATTGAGACCAATTTATTTTGATTGAGATTGCCTAAATGCCATGACTAACTTGTTTGTTTTGTAGGTGGCTTGGCTCACATGCCATAAGCCTTGTACCCTGCACATCCATGTGCCTCTAATGGACTGTTGTTGTCTGTTTTTGTTTGTTTTGTTTGAAGTTGCATACTAACATCTGCTTGACTGTTTCAGGTGCCTTAGTTGCTTAGTTCTTTGTGAACTTTTTGCTTTACTTTGCTTGTATAAGCAATTTGCATTGAGGTACGTCTCTTTTACTCCATGTAGTCTGGAAGACCTGGCCTGTTACTTGGCCAGGCAACTGTCTGAAGTCCTCCTTAAGAGGCAATGTTTGTGGATGTTTACTTTTGTCCCTGTATAGAGTCAAAGTCCTCCTAAGTGAAGAGGCAATTGGTGGAAGGTAGGGATATGCAATCTATCCCCCACTATTCAGTGTGTCATTTGCTTTGCTCACACCACTGTGTTGATGCATTGCAGATACAAACCCAAGATCTTGTACAATGGTACAGTTGAGTCAGTTTTAAATGTGTAGAAGGGTTCCCACTTTCTGAACCCACACATTCTTGTCTTGAGCTCTCCCAGGCCAGGGATAAGAGCTGTGAGGTCTCATCCTCACTTCATCCTTTTCATCTGCTTCACCTTAGCCCCTCAATGGCAAGGTTAAGAGCAACATTCACCCAGTTCCAGAGGTTTGTTTGTTGAGGTTGATACGACCCCTTGACTAAAACCTAACCCTTGTTTGAGCCACTTGTTTGTATATAGCGTGTGCTATCTGTGCTTGTAGGATTGTTTGACTTGCTTCCTGTGCAAGTTAGGATAGTTTGACTTGCTTCCTGTGCAAGTTAGGATAGTTTGACTTGCTTCCTGTGCAAGTTAGGATAGTTTGACTTGCTTCCTGTGCAAGATAGGATTGTTTGACTTGCTTCCTGTGCAAGTTAGGATTAGTTTAGACTTGCTTCCTGTGCAAGTTAAGTGTGTGTGGCTTGCTTCCTGTGTGAGCCATACTTAGGATAGGTTGGCCCTTGTGCCATTTAGCTAGAAACCTTAACTTAGGGATGATTTGCATGACAACATCTAGGCTCGAGTCGTAGTCTCCCTAGAGTTGTGTCTCCCTCTGTTATCTGGTTAGGCTAGTCCTTTATCCCTGCGTAGGGGAACTACATCGCCCTGATCTTCACACCAGATGAAGTATGTAGGCAGGAGATTGAGCTGATCTCTCCGGGCGCCCTTTTCTTTTGTATGTGTTGTTTGACCTTTGCTAGGCTCGAGTCCCCGTACTCCTTAGCATTTGCTGTCTGTTTGTGTGCGTTTGACAGTTATAGGCTCGAGTCCCCGACTCCCTACTAACTTGTTTTGTTGTTGTGTGCTTGGAAGCTGATGTAAGTCCATCGAGTGGCATTTGGGTTCCAATGTGCGTGCGTTTTGGTCCGGATGCTGATGTAAGTCCAGCAATTGGCATTCAGGCTCCATGTTTGCCTTCTTGTGTGTGTTTAGGTTCGGATGCTGATATAAGTCCAGTGATTGGCATTCAGGCTCCACGTTTGCCTTTGCCTGTGTTTGTTTGTGCATGTGTCAGCTGAGCTACGAATGCTCTGATTCTTCTCTCGTCCGAGAAGATACGTATGCATAGGATGCGACATCCTAGCGAGCATGTTTTGTATCCCCAGTCCGAACTACTTTGACTCTGATGTCTATGCCTGATAGACTAAGTAGGCCCAGGATGCGACATCCTGCCGAGTCCAGTTTCAGTCAGTCTCTTTCGTTTCTTTCAGCCAGTGTGTGTGAATATTTGAGCAGTGTTTAGCAACCAATTTTCCTTTCTAGTGTGCGTGGATCCCGTAGAGTACTACGGATGCGTAGGGGTGCTAATACCTTCCCTTCGCATAACCGACTCCCGAACCCATACTCTTTGGTCGCGAGACCATGTTCTTTCCCAGGTTTACTCTGAGCGTTTCCTTTCCCTCTTTTGGGATAAATAACGCACGGTGGCGGCTCTGTTGTTTCTTTCTTTTCCCGCCGGTTTTTCGCGCGATGCGACAGCTGGCGACTCTGCTGGGGACGTAGAGAAGTTGACCTCTGCTGGTCCATCTTCCCTAAGCGAGTCTCTCCTAGCGCTCTCTAGGTCTTGGTTTTGGTTGCTATTGACTGTTATTTATTGCATTCATTTGTATATATTTGCATTTACTGTTTGCATTTATTGTTTGCATTAATGTTTGCATTTATTCATATTCATCTGTTCATCTGGCTGGTTGTCTGTTTCTCTTTGTTGGGGTGGGAGTCAGTTGAGGTAAAAGGTCCAATACCCAGACCATGAGTGAAATCTAGGAAACCTAGGAATAGAGTGATTCATGGGAAGCGGGTGGTGTACGCCACTTAGCGGAACATTGATATCACGAGCAGTTCAGACCCTGGTGGGATATTATCAGTGCATACATCGGGTGTGCACAGGATGATATTCTGCGAAAGGTTATTTATGCTGCGTTTCTCTCGACCTTACCCTGGCCTAGACGACACCCGTGAGTGGGGGAGGGTTTGATCATTTTGACAGGTACATTTGCTGATTGATTGGTGATTTGTTGGTGACTCTTGGTACTGATGGTGACTGTGAATTATGGGGCATTTATTTCTGGGACGCCAGAGTTCTGTCCATGGTTTATCAGCGGGTTCCGTTTATTTCGGATCCCCGGGCTGAGTTGAGAGTACTTGTTCAGAGGATCCGTTTGTCACCCGTTTAGTGGTTATTCCTGTAAAGATAAGTGATATAATCTCCGGTTCCGTTTATTTCGGAACCCCCCCAAGTTGGATTTATGGTGACTTGATCCCACAGATTGACTGATTCAGAAAAGCAGAGGGTCTACAGTTGACTTGGTGGCACAAAGGCCTGCATTCATGCATTTGCATCATATCATCTCGCATTCATCTGCATTCAACTCATGTCTGTCCGTACTCAGGGTCCATTATTTTTTTTAACTAAGACTCAGGTTGAGAGACATCCGGATGTTAAAAAATGTTGTTGATTAAATTTTATCTGTCTCAATGAAACCAGAAAAAAAAGAGGACTGAATATTCCTAGTACGGACAAACATTGCATGCGTGAGTCATACTAACCCGTTTGCTGTTTTGTAGGTTTCAGTATTCAACCGGTGCGCATAGCTTGTCTGTTCAGATAACCTGCTGGGGGTCAACAAATCCAAGCTGATGGATCTTCTCAACGCCGACATCCTTGAGCTGAAAGGGATGATGAGGGACTTGTTCAGTGTTGTGCAAGGGCTTGCCTTGGGACAGAAGGCCATGACTGAGAGATTGGAAAGGATTGAGAAATGGCTGATAGTAGAAAAGGTTCAGGGGAAGGCTCCGTCCTCCGAAGTGAACAAACCTTCCGGTACTGTAGCAAGGAGACCCTCCGACAGTGGTCCATTCAAGAAGAAGGTTGAGCCAGTTGGTGTGCCCGCAAAGAAAGAACGTAGCAGAGATCGTTATCACCCTTACGCTACCACCGTATCCACTCCTGTTAGCAAATCACCTGTTCAACAGCAACAACAGACACCTCAACAGAAGACACCGAGAGCTGAAAGCCAGGTGAAGAAGAAGAAAGAGGATCGTCAGTTTGAGGCACCACCCGTGACTTACGCCCTTCTGTTCCAAAGGTTGATGGATCTTGCTTTAGTACGGCCAAGGATATTGATTCCCACAGAACAGCAGAAGAGGCCACCAAACTATGATGAGAGTGCCAAGTGCGAGTTTCACTCTGGGGCACCCGGACACAGCATTGAAGGTTGCAGAGCTTTTAAGCATATTGTCCAAGATCTGGTGGACTCCAAGGCTATCAGCTTGGCACAAATAATGAATGAGGATGTCGACCCCGCACTCAGGCAGAGACCAGCAAAAGTCAAGATGGTGAAGAAGGCCAAGAAAGGAGTAGAAATGATTGAAGAGGATCAGCTAAAGGTTCCAATGCCCGTGGTCCCAAAATCTCTGATGCAGGATGGAGCTGTCCCTGTTGTTGATATTTGTTGTGCGACTGTCACTACAGAAGAGTGTGTGTTGGTGAAGGACACAACCCAGAGGATGAAGAAGGTAGAAGTGGATAATGTAAGATGCAAAGCACCCCGTCTAGCAGTTGAAACCGTCCAGGCAGAGAATGCCCTTGCTGCTGAGAAAAAGAAGAAGCTGTCCATTTCTTCTTATAAACAAGCTCTGGAGGTGGTGAAGAATCAAGAGGCCCAAGGCTGGGGAAGGATCATTGACATCGTGGCAAAAGCAGACATGTTTGGAGTCGGTTATCATCCGGATTTAGAGTCGTCTAGACCAGACAGAGGATGTCGTCCACTGTACGCCTTCGTCAGTGCAGGAATGTTGGATCCCGGTCATGCCCGTTCAGTGGGTGAAGATGTTGACAGCGACCGCGAGCTTGAGGCGTGGATAAAGTCATGCGTACCAGGCAACTGGAAGGCCTCCAAAAGCATCACTGTCACTCGTTCTGAAGAGTAGTATTTCTGTTTTTCAATTCTTGTTTGCATGAAAGCCATACGTTTTGCCCGAAACGTAATGGTCCATTGTAAGGGCCATCTCATGTGTTTCATTATGCAACATTTTGCATCAGTAATGAATGGATGTTTTTGTAGTTAAAAGCGGTGTTCCCTGTTTTTCATTTTAATTTTGCAATTTTTTTTAAAAAAAAAAAAAAAAAACAAATAAAAATGGCAACGTTTTTTATTCTCTTTCCTTTTGATTTTGTCTCGTTCCAAAGTGATTACTCTCCTGATCTCACCGATAACGATTTGGTTACGCCTCTATATGACTTCGACGATCCAAGCTATCATGCCGAGGAAGAAGGCGCAGAAGATTGTGATTTGCTGGAATTAGCCAGGTCATTGAAACAAGAGGAGAAGGTGATTCAACCACACGAGGAGCGGTTCAAGATTGTTACTCCAAGCTCCGCCGAGGTTAGAAAGCAAAAGCTGAGGCCGACAAAGGATGAAAGAGAGAAGGTGTGAATAGACTATCAAGATGCGAGCAGAGCTAATCAGAAAGATGCATTCCCGGTACATCACAATGAGGTATTGGTTGATTATATGGCTCAGGTCTCAGTGTTTATCTTCATGGATGGCTTCTTGGCCAAGACCAGATTGAATTGTTTCCAGATAATATGAAGTAAATCAGGTCCATCACACAAGGGGCACCTTCTTGTTCTAAGTTGATGTCGTTCCGTCACGTGAGGCCGGTGCCACGTATCAGAGGTCTACGGTGACTTTGTTTCATGAGATGATTCATCGTGAAAGCAAAAGCCATGTTGATGACATGATGGCAAAGTCCCAAGCAGAACAGGGGCATCCGGTAGACTTGGGGCAAGTTGTTTGACCGTTTTAGATAACTCATACTGTTGAGTCTGAAGCAGTGCACTTATGGAGTGTTGTCCATCAAGCTACCGAGGCTTGTTGTGAGCGAATCAGAGGAATCGAGGTCAATCCTGCTAAAAAAAAAAAAAAAAAAAAAAAAAAAAAGGAGATAAATTGTAGGAACCTCTGATTCCGATATCTCAGTGAAAGAAATAACTGTTAATCCGGTACTTGATAACCCTCGAGGGGTCTACGAGGTGCGTATTGAGTCAGCATGACTAGTCTTGTCGAAAAGAGTATGCAATTTACCTAAGCAAAAAGTTTATCGACTGTGAAACAATACACTCACTGTTCGAAAAAACTTGATGTACTTCGGCATAGGCTGCTCGCCGACTGAGACAGTGTATGCTGATTCATACCACTTTGTGGATGTCCAAAACGGATCTGATCAGATATGTGTTTAAGAAGCTAGTAGCAACCCATGGAAAGGTTATCAACCAAGGAAGTTTGAGGTCCCTGATGAGGACATCTCGAGGTACTCAAATCGAAAGATTGAGAGTGACCGATCCCGGAGGAGGGGTCTGACCCCGAATCCGAACGGATTCTGATGTCTGAGGGGGAATGAGATGAGGTGAATAAGGTAGTGCTTCCCGGATCATAGTTGGTTGCACCAACAATGGTGGCTGAACATAAAGTCTGTATCCTGGGTATCGAACCCTGGGATGTGCATCTACCTGGGGCAGTGTCTTCCTCACAGAAATATGAGAAATCAGAGAAAACTGAATGGATAAGGACTCGGAATGACATGTTGGGTCCAACTGAGAAAAAGGGCTGACAATTACTTGACATGGGACAGTTGCACCCCAAGGAATGAAGCGTGTTGTTAACCGAGAAGTGTGACCTTGTGCGTACCACGTGGGAGAACTGGTATTGAAAAGGACCCTTCCTCCTCAAGACGATCGTGGGGCAAATGGATAAGCAGTTATGAACGTCTCATTCGTGGTCAAGAAGGTTTTCTCAGACCAGGCCATGTTGTTGATGACCACGGATGACGACGATGTTCCATCCACTATGAGTGCGGACGCAGTTAGAAAATACTTCGTGAAAGAAACCCGCTGGACAAAAAAAAAAAAAGAATAAAGAGTCCAGGCAAAAAATGGGCATCCCGGCGAACCAAGAAAAAGAGAAAGGTTCGGGCAAAAGTTAGGGATAAAAATAAAAGAAAAGAACTGTACACCCGGCAAGTTGAAAACCCGCAAGGGCGACTTGGGCAAAAAAGGGTATCCCGGTGGACTGAAACCCGAAAGGGCGGTCCAGACAAAAGAGGGATTGAAACGAACAACTGCGTCCAGCATGATCATTTGTGCTCATGATGACTTGGATAATCTCCGACAGAGACCGATCGGAAGCGTCTTGTTCAGAAGACAGAAGGTGCGGAAAGTCCTGAGGACATATGAGGTGTAACTGAGTTGGAACCCGATGAGATCGCAGTTTCACGTTGCCACTAGGATAGATTTTTCTTTTATGTGCAATCACCTCTTCCCAGGGTTTGCTTCCTGTGTGTTGCTCAATTGTGAGCCATCTTGTACTCCAGTCAAATAAAGCGTGTGTTCGGTCAAATAAATTTTGTTTTTGTGTCATTACCGTTTTGATTACGAAAACATCCGTTTGTTTTGATAAGAATATTTGCATTTTGAAACATAGAGGTCTCTTCCAATACATGCTTGTGAGATTGAAATCTGGAAATCTTACTTGGAAGTCTGAGTGACCTAAGTGTTGAAATATCAGAACACCTGGGGCATACCTGGGGCACGTTTTTATCTGACGATCCCTTGTGCAGGTGCTGTTAGACATCTTCATTCACTTGCCAGTGGTAATATGAACCTTTTTGACAAAGAGATCCCCTCAGAGTCCAACCAGGGGCAAGGGATAGATGAATCGTGAAAAGACGGTGAAGGATTACGACCACGATCCTGGAAGGTTAATCAAGAAGACTCTTCAAAGTCTGATGATTGGAAAGTATGTATGAATCCCAAGAGTTCAACCTCCGTGAAGTACGGACGAGTTGGGAATACAAGATGATGGAGCAGAAAAGTCCAGATGAGTCTGTGAGTTCTTAAAAGTGGAAAGTCGACACTATGGGTGGATGATGGATACCAGTGTTCAACAAGTCGACCGACATCCCTGTCAAACAAGCTGTATCTCCCCGGAGGATTGAGAGTGTGATCTCCCTGGCAGATTCGAGATCGTTGTCTCCTCAGCAAGCCTGAAGGTTATCACGTCCCGGCCCAAACCGGTATTGAAGCTATCAGAGTTATTTCCCCTGCAGAGATACCTGTGGACAGTACCTTCTTTCCCCAACAGAGTTAAGGATTGCTTCTCCCCAGCAGGCCTGTGCTTGCAGATTTCCCCAGTTGAGAATCCCCGCTGAGCACCTGGCAGCTATTTTCCCCGGGAGTCCCCTAGTGGAGTTTATCAGTAGACTGTAGGTGTGTTCCCCAACAATTGGTTTTGTGATGCTGTTACCTCCAGTATGGCTGTGAGTGCTTATCCCAAGCAGGTTTGTGGGAATTCATCTCCAGTATGATATGACGTGTCATCATCCTCGACAGAGTTGTTACTCTCGCCACTATGGTTGTTCTCTCCACAAGGATTGTTCTCCTCAGCAGAATGGTGTGGTTTTTCCTCAGCAAGTTCCCCGAGTGGAGCGGGTCTCATGAAATACATCTCCAGCAGTGATTCTCCTACATATGGATTGGTTGGGTCGTCCCTAATGGAGTAGCATTTATTTCTCCAGCAGAGTTCATCCTACCAGTGGATTGGACGGGTTTCTGTAGTAGACCGATATCGGCATCCCCAGCGGAGTTGTGATTGTTTTCCAAGTCTGAAGCTGTCTTCCCAACAGAGGTTGTGTTGATGTTTCTTTCCCAGCAAGGTTTGTCTTTCCCCAGCAGGATGGAAGTTGACATGGTTATAGGATCCCCAGCACGGTTCCTGAAGTTCCCCGGTGTTGTCTCTGAAGGAGACGTGTGTTTATGCATTCATCATTTAGATAAGCATAGCATATCGCATCATTAGTACATAGCATTTCCATAATCATGGGGCGTTGTGTAAAGCAAGAAAAAACTCATGCATCAACATTGCAAGCATATCCATTAGCCCTAGGCCGTGGCGACCAGCCGAGGTTGGGTTGTTGGAAAGAGTTTAGCATCGCGCCATTGGATCGGCTTCAGGATTGGTTTCATCAGCATAGTTGAGAGGTTGGTGTTTCCCCAACAAGTGATTCCTCGGTCGAGTGGGTATCCCCATCAGTGTTACTCCCAATTGTTAGCATCTTGCCAGCTTGGGTCTTTTTTTTTTTTTTTTTTTTCTTAAGCAGATATGGGTGTGTCCGATCTCTCCATGTAGAGTCTACCCCTTAAGCAGAAAGTGTCAATCTTTTCCTGCCATTTCCCCACTGAGATACATCCTCATGGATGACGGTTGCTTCCGTTCCCTCCCTAATGGGATGGGTTTTCCCTATCGAGTTCTTTCCTCATTAGGATGGGTCTTGATTCAGTCTGCCTTTTTGGATCGATCCTAAATGGGCTTCTTGTTGATTATCTCTTGTGCTGCCCTGGGGCATAAATGAATAGTCGCTCACTAACCGGCACTCATTCATTTCATCCTCAGCGGAATTTGTTGGCCTCTACCTACAACCCGGTAGTTGTAAGTCCTATCTTTGTGGTTTTCTACCTACTAGCTGGTAGTTGTAAAATCCCACTTTCATCCCCTTGTTGGAGTTGACCGTTTGTGCTCATCCTATTGATGACTGGTTACTTTTCCGTGGTTTTCTGCCTACAAACCGGTAGACGTAATCCCCTCTTTGCAGTTATCGGTATCCGGTTTGTGATATTGATATTCTTTCCCCTTTGGATACTTGCTTTGATCAAGCAGTATTGTCCCCATTGGGTCTTCACTTTCTTTTTGGATACTTGCTCCGAGTTAGCAGCTTTATCCCCTGTTGATTGGTCATCTTTTGCATACCTAGTCTGGTACCCAGATGCCTTTCTTTTCGGTCGATTATTCATTTAACAGCCTACAACCCGGTTATGGATAATCTTCCATGCGAGTGTATTATCTACGTTTTGACGGCTATAGATAATATGTCTCACGTTTTTCCGGTATTCAGACCGAAGGAGTTTCCGACGATCAGGTCGATGTACTCATGGCACAAGGCCAATTTTCCGGTATTCAGACCGAAGGAGTTTCCGACGATCAGGTCGATGTACTCATGGCACAAGGCCAATTTTCCGGTATTCAGACCGAAGGAGTTTCCGACGATCAGGTCGATGTACTCATGGCACAAGGCCAATTTTCCGGTATTCAGACCGAAGAAGTATTCTCCTCTCCGTTGGTGTCGATAAACGTCGAGTTTTTCCCGATCATCCGTTGATGATTTGGTTGTGTCCTCCTTCCCAAGTGAAGTATCCTCCTCTCCGTTGGTGTCGATAAACGTCGAGTTTTTCCCGATCATCCGTTGATGATTTGGTTGTGTTCACTCTCCCCAGTAGAGTTTCCTCCTCTCCGTTGGTGTCGATAAACGTCGAGTTTTTCCTAGTTATCCGATGATGTCTAGTTGTACCCCTCTCCATGCAGAGTTACCTCTCCGTTGGTTTCGATAAACGTCGAGTTTTTCCTAGTTATCCGATGATGTCTAGTTGTACCCCTCTCCATGCAGAGTTACCTCTCCGTTGGTTTCGATAAACGTCGAGTTTTTCCTATTCGTCCTATGACGTCTAGTTGTACCTATCCCCACGTGGATTTACCTCTCCGTTGGTTTCGATAAACGTCGAGTTTTTCTCATTCGTCCGTTGACGTCTGATTGTATACCCCTTCCCAGTCATTCATTAATGTCTGGTCGATTCTCCCTTTCGTCCGTTGACGTCTGGTCGAGTTTTCCTGGTCGTCCCCAGTTGATTCTCCTTCTCCGTTGGTGTCGATAAACGTCGAGCTTCTCCCTTTCGTCCGTTGACGTCTGGTCGAGTCTTCCCATTCATCCGTTGATGCTTGGCTTACCTCTCCGTTGGTTTCGATAAACGTCGAGTTTTTCCTGGTCGTCCCCAGTTGGTTACCTCTCCGTTGGTTTCGATAAACGTCAAGTTTTTCCTGGTCGTCCCCAGTTGGTTACCTCTCCGTTGGTTTCGATAAACGTCGAGTTTTTCCTGGTCGTCCCCAGTTGGTTACCTCTCCGTTGGTCTCGGTAAACATTGAGTTTTTCCCATTTCGTCCGTTGACGTATGGTTGTATCCCTTCCATTCATTCACTAATGTTTGGTTACCTCTCCGTTGGTCTTGGTAAACGTTGAGTTTTTCCCATTTCGTCCATTGACGTATGGTTGTATCCCTCCCAGTTATTCAATAGCGTCTGGTTACCTCTCCGTTGGTCCCGGTAAACGCTGAGTTTTTCCTAGTTGTCCGTTGGCATCTAGTTGTGATTTCTATTCCCATTCGTCATCGTTGTGATGTCTGGATGTGGCCATACCCTTTGAAAACCAAAAAAACAAAACAAAATACCCAGTAATAAATATCAAATCCCAGTGGACGTTTCCATTGGTGGATCCCTGTGTTGTGCAAATTCTACGGTTCTTGGTATTCAATCCCTGTTTACCCTGAAAGTCTGACAGCCGCTGCTATCATCCATTCGGGTTCCCAGCTGATTGAATAGGGGCAGCTGTAGCACCTCAAATTTGCACCTATCATTATACATACCATTTCATATTAGGTCATAGCATATCATGATCCATTGCATAGCATTGCATTGCCTCTTTTGCCTCAAGTGCAAGCCAATCAAGAATTAGGTCAAACTAATCTCCTGATCAGTCAACCAAGCAAGCAAAGGAATTTCTCATTTGAACCAAGGACTTGGGGTTTGTCCAACAAGTTCACATGACTTGGGGATCCATTTGAAGTATTTTGGTCAAGGATTGAAGGCTCAGAGGTCATCAGTTCATGCACAGACAGTCAAAAACCCTAAAAAAGTCAACTGTCAGTCAAAGCAATGGATGGTGGTCATTCTTGTGGAATTTGGGCACCATGGTCAATAATCAGGAGTTCATACAACTTGGGACATCATTTGAAGTCAAGTTCTCAAGGAATTAGGGTTTGGAAGTCATCAGTCAATGCACAATCAGGCAGAAACCCTAAAAGTCAACTGTTGGTCAACTGTCCATTTAATCAATGATTTGATGATTGGATTTGGTTTGTGAGAGCTCATTCATGTCCAAATAGTCATCATATATCATGCCAAACACCATCATGGAAGAATTTGAAGCCAGATCAAAAATTTCCCAAAATGGAAACTGGACCTGTAACTGAAACCTGCCATAAATGGAAAGTCTTGATCCTCAAACTTACATTTTGATACGAGCCTCAAATGAATTTTTGCCCAACATGAAAGTTGAAGATCTTGTTCTCCCATTTCCAAAAAGTCCTAGAACTCTCAATTCCCATGTGTGGTTGGCAAGTTATGATCGAATCGATTTCAGAAAATCTTGAACTTCAAAGGGCCATATCTCTCAAACCGTTTGGCCAATTTTGGTGGGGTTTTTTCCTACAAGTCACATTTGATCCCCTCTTTCCAAAAATATAAATTTCATGTGCCAAAACCTCACCAATCAAAATGGCATTTTTTGACTTTTCTTATTTAAATGCAAGTTTGACCAAGAGTTGACTTTTTGATATAAACATTTTTTCAACATTTGGCCAATTGGGACAGCTCAGAAATGTCATTTTAAGTGTGTTTGCAAGCTCATATTATGCAGTACATGAAGCCATTGCTTGGTTGCTTGAATTGTAAGAAAAGTACAATTTCATCATACTTCACCATGCTATCCACCATGCCTTGCTTTGTACCATGGAAACAGAAATCTAAACCATCATTTGCTGTCATTTTGAACCTCATTTAGCAGCATAAAACCACAGAAGAGCCATGCCTTAGCTGCTTGAAGGGTGGAGAAACAAGTACATGATTTCATGAAATCCATCTCACAAATCCAAGAACCATGCTTGGCACTCAGAAAAACAGTAGGGCACCATCATTTTTCTGTCATAAGCAGCCATATTTTGACAGCAAAAGGAGAGAACTTGATTCATTTTCAAAAAAGGATCATCTTACTTGCACTTCAGGAGGGCTGTCAAAAAAAACAGAAAATAAAACCAGAAGAACTTCTAACAGCAGCCTTGTCCATCATTACAAAACTTGGCCAACCTAACCAAAACAACACACTGCAGACTTGACTCATCCACTTGGCTTTGGCATTCTTGCAAAAAACCTGTCAAACTCAAAAGAACCAAACACATTGCAGAACCAGCAACAAAACAGCAGGGTTTTTTTCATCTTTTTGCTGTCATTTTTGAAACACAATTAAAACCACATTAGCAACTTTAAAACAGCATTTCCTCAACATTTTCCATCCAAAAAATGAAACCAACAGCTGCAGCAACAATTGCATCCATCTAGCCTACAAACCTTGGTCCCCTCGTTGGCTCAAAAACACCTTGCCTTGCATTTACTGAACCTGTCAACAAACCACCAAAGAACAAGACATTGCCTTGCCACCAAAAACAACAGCCAATAGCAGGTTTTGGAAAGAGGATTTTCCTGTCATGAGAAAACACATAGCAGCAGCACGGCAGACAGAAATATAGAGCTTCATTCATTCAAACTCACCTTTTTGCATTTCAAAAATCCTGTCCAAGATTCAAAAGAGAGAATGCTTGGCCTTGCCTCAAACCAACATAACAGAACCAACAGTCCAGTCAATCTCTCATCATTTGTCAAACCTGGCCTTGCCAACATAGCCAACAGCCCAGCCAAAGATCTTTACACTCTCTCAGACCTCAAACTTTCTGTCCAAAACCAGTAGCAGAACCAAGCCTAGCCCTGCAACATGTTTTCATCATCCATACACAACTCTTCCTGTTATGAAACTAACAGCCACAAGCCATGACCAACTGCACTCACCCTTTGCCTCGCACATTGTTCTGCACCATTTCCCTGCCATAACAAAACCCTGCAGCAGCATAATCCAACCTTACTTGGCAACCAACAAACCTCATTCATTCCCAACCATCCCACTTGCATTTACCAAAAAAACAAAAACCAACCTTTCACACTCCTCTCCAACTCACCCTGCTATTGGCATTGCCTTAATCCTGTCCAAAGATACCAACATAACACTGCAGCAGAAAATTGGATTCACCATGCCCTCACCTTGCCATTTTCTGTCAACAAACATAACAAACCACACTGCACACAGCATTATCTCAAACCAAAGCCCTTGCTTACTTGCACAACCAAGCCTTGCCTTGTAACCCTGTCATAAAATCAATTGCAGCCACAAGCCACAAAACCACTTTGGCCAAGGCAAGTTGAGGAAGCATTCTCATTCTAAAAAACACTGTGCTTGGCATTTCCAAAGACAGTCAACAGAAAACTCTAAGAACCAAACCCTGTATTGCATCTTCAAAAACTTGCAACCAACAAACCACAAATCATTGAGCTGCACTCATTCCAAAACTAGCTGGAACATTGCTTCAAGAACATTAAAAAACTTCCAAAAACCTGAGCCTGGCATTTTGTTGGCTTCAACATCAATTTGAACATCATTTTCCTTTCATTACAAACCACTAATTGCAACAAGACCACAGCAAACAGAACCATTGTGCATTCATTCTCAAAAACTGCATTTGGTGCATTCTCCAAAACAGTCAAGACACTTCCAAAGAAAAACTTGGCCTTGCTTAAAAAACATCATTCAAACAACACCTGGAGCTCATGGCAATCATCATCTCCCAACTGGGAGTCCCCTCCCTAGCACTGTTTTCAAGGAAGCTCAGCCATGGCAGATGAACCTTCCAACAAAAACCAAGCATCCTTGAGGTTGAAACCTTCCACCATTCACTTACTGGAGCTTGGACCTTCACCTATTCTAAGCATTTGGAGCCAAATAACAACTGAAGCAGCCACTGTCATCCAACTTGGTAAGATTTCGATTTGCATTTTTCTCTAAATCATGTGGTGGTTTGTATAGATCTTGCAATGCTGAACACAATGAGCTTTAGATCATAGAAAATGGTTTAGTATGTAGCAAGTTATGCTGAAATGAGTGTTGATGATCCAAACTTGTTTTGCTTGTTTCTTTTTGCCTAGCTCGATTTAGTGGAAACCATGGTTGGATTCATATTGCTTGTTGTTTGCTGATCATGTTGGTATATGCAATTGTTTTTTTTTGGAGAAAAATTGGTTGGGTCGAATTTGAGAAGATGATGCTGCTACAGTAAACCCCAAAGCCATTTTCCAGTTTTTCTTCTTTCCTCACGTGTACTGTGCCATTCCCCACTGGCCAATGAAAACATTTTATTTTCAGGGCCAAAACGGCAGTGTTTAGATAAGTGAATCAAAATATTACCAAAATGCCACTCTTTCAATGTTAATTTCAATAATTATTTCATTTTTGATGCCCATCTTGTAAAAATCATAACTTGTTCAATCTTGATCCAAAATCAATGGGATTTTTTGTGTTGTGTTCATCATGATCTCTACTTTTTTATCATTATTTTTCCAGAATTTTTGGATGAATGGTTTTTAAATGTTGCTAGGGTGTGTGACATGTGACCAAATTTTGTACACTTTGCCAAATCAATTGTGAAATGATGAGAATGTATCCAATGGCTCTCAAATGTTTTGTGCTTAAACTAGACACATTCATGGTGATTTTGGTATAAAGTTTGTGAATTTACCATTTGTGGTTTGTGAGATATGATTTTTTGAATTAGGGTGTGACAATTTGTGTCACACCATTGATGTCCAACTTCATGATTTTTCATTGCCATGTTTCCTTACCTCCAAATGACCCCAAATTTTGCATGAACCTACTCTTGTATGTCTAGTTGACTTGTGAATTTTCTTGGATTTAATTGAACTATTTTCCATTTGTTTGAGATTTTTCTTCCCTGCCTAGTCAAATGTTGACCTTGTGTGACACTTGCTCCCATTTCATTTGTGAAATTCTCATACTTTATTAGATGGACATGAAACTTTGCATGAGATAACTAGACATCCTCATCTTTGCCATGGCTTTAGTCCCATTCATTTATCATACACCATTCTTGACTTATGATTTTTCTAAGTTGATGCATGTTTGGTTGACTTCTTTGAGCATGTTCAAATTGGCTTTGACTTTCTGATTTTCATTGACTGCCTTCCACTTGCCCAAATGGGATGAAATTTGACATGCTTACCATGCTATGTGTTAGGTTTGATCATGATTTATTTGGGGATTTTTGGAAAATGTTTAGATTGCTTTTGAGTTAAGTCTTGCTGTTGACTTCTTTGGGCTTCTGTTTGCCATGTTTTGACCTGAATGGCTCATGAAATGATGATAGTGATTGATATGGATGTGAACCCAATTGGTTGTGTTTCTTGAATGTTTAAAATTGACTTTGATTGGATATCCTTTGCTGTTTTGGCTTTCTCATTCACTTTTGACCCTAGGCTTGCCCTAGTGGTCCTGCTACTCACCTTTGAGTTTGTGATTTCAGGTTGACCATCAAATGGCCATTGAGACCAATTTCTTTTGATTGAGATTGCCTAAATGCCATGACTAACTTGTTTGTTTTGTAGGTGGCTTGGCTCACATGCCATAAGCCTTGTACCCTGCACATCCATGTGCCTCTAATGGACTGTTGTTGTCTGTTTCTGTTTGTTTTGTTTGAAGTTGCATACTAACATCTGCTTGACTGTTTCAGGTGCCTTAGTTGCTTAGTTCTTTGTGAACTTTTTGCTTTACTTTGCTTGTATAAGCAATTTGCATTGAGGTACGTCTCTTTTACTCCATGTAGTCTGGAAGACCTGGCCTGTTACTTGGCCAGGCAACTGTCTGAAGTCCTCCTTAAGAGGCAATGTTTGTGGATGTTTACTTTTGTCCCTGTATAGAGTCAAAGTCCTCCTAAGTGAAGAGGCAATTGGTGGAAGGTAGGGATATGCAATCTATCCCCCACTATTCAGTGTGTCATTTGCTTTGCTCACACCACTGTGTTGATGCATTGCAGATACAAACCCAAGATCTTGTACAATGGTACAGTTGAGTCAGTTTTAAATGTGTAGAAGGGTTCCCACTTTCTGAACCCACACATTCTTGTCTTGAGCTCTCCCAGGCCAGGGATAAGAGCTGTGAGGTCTCATCCTCACTTCATCCTTTTCATCTGCTTCACCTTAGCCCCTCAATGGCAAGGTTAAGAGCAACATTCACCCAGTTCCAGAGGTTTGTTTGTTGAGGTTGATACGACCCCTTGACTAAAACCTAACCCTTGTTTGAGCCACTTGTTTGTATATAGCGTGTGCTATCTGTGCTTGTAGGATTGTTTGACTTGCTTCCTGTGCAAGTTAGGATAGTTTGACTTGCTTCCTGTGCAAGTTAGGATAGTTTGACTTGCTTCCTGTGCAAGTTAGGATAGTTTGACTTGCTTCCTGTGCAAGATAGGATTGTTTGACTTGCTTCCTGTGCAAGTTAGGATTAGTTTAGACTTGCTTCCTGTGCAAGTTAAGTGTGTGTGGCTTGCTTCCTGTGTGAGCCATACTTAGGATAGGTTGGCCCTTGTGCCATTTAGCTAGAAACCTTAACTTAGGGATGATTTGCATGACAACATCTAGGCTCGAGTCGTAGTCTCCCTAGAGTTGTGTCTCCCTCTGTTATCTGGTTAGGCTAGTCCTTTATCCCTGCGTAGGGGAACTACATCGCCCTGATCTTCACACCAGATGAAGTATGTAGGCAGGAGATTGAGCTGATCTCTCCGGGCGCCCTTTTCTTTTGTATGTGTTGTTTGACCTTTGCTAGGCTCGAGTCCCCGTACTCCTTAGCATTTGCTGTCTGTTTGTGTGCGTTTGACAGTTATAGGCTCGAGTCCCCGACTCCCTACTAACTTGTTTTGTTGTTGTGTGCTTGGAAGCTGATGTAAGTCCATCGAGTGGCATTTGGGTTCCAATGTGCGTGCGTTTTGGTCCGGATGCTGATGTAAGTCCAGCAATTGGCATTCAGGCTCCATGTTTGCCTTCTTGTGTGTGTTTAGGTTCGGATGCTGATATAAGTCCAGTGATTGGCATTCAGGCTCCACGTTTGCCTTTGCCTGTGTTTGTTTGTGCATGTGTCAGCTGAGCTACGAATGCTCTGATTCTTCTCTCGTCCGAGAAGATACGTATGCATAGGATGCGACATCCTAGCGAGCATGTTTTGTATCCCCAGTCCGAACTACTTTGACTCTGATGTCTATGCCTGATAGACTAAGTAGGCCCAGGATGCGACATCCTACCGAGTCCAGTTTCAGTCAGTCTCTTTCGTTTCTTTCAGCCAGTGTGTGTGAATATTTGAGCAGTGTTTAGCAACCAATTTTCCTTTCTAGTGTGCGTGGATCCCGTAGAGTACTACGGATGCGTAGGGGTGCTAATACCTTCCCTTCGCATAACCGACTCCCGAACCCATACTCTTTGGTCGCGAGACCATGTTCTTTCCCAGGTTTACTCTGAGCGTTTCCTTTCCCTCTTTTGGGATAAATAACGCACGGTGGCGGCTCTGTTGTTTCTTTCTTTTCCCGCCGGTTTTTCGCGCGATGCGACACTTATATGATAGAATTAAAATATTCCAGCAAGGGAGAAATACTTTAATTGAATTTAAGACTTTCCGAGGATACTTAGAGCGGTATCTCTAAAAAGATCTAAAATGAGACTCTTCATATTGATGAAGCAGCATCTCAAACAGTAAAAATGAGATTCTCTGTATCGAGTCGAAACAGCATCTTATATGATAGAATTAAAATATTCCAGCGAGGGAAAAATACTTTAATTGAATCTAAGACTCTCTGAGGATACTTAGAGCAGTATCTCTAAAAAAATTGAAATGAGACTCTTAATATTGATGAAGTAGCATCTCAAACAGTAAAAGTGAGATTCTCCGTATCGAGTCGAAGCAGCATCTTATATGATAGAATTAAAATATTCCAGCGAGGGAAAAATACTTTAATTGAATCTAAGACTCTTCGAGGATACTTAGAGCAGTATCTCAAACAGAGAAATGAGATTCTTCAGATAAATGAAGTAGTATCTCGAATATTCGTCTGTTGGGGGAATTTTTGAATAGACTCCTTTTGGGAGATTTGCTTGAAATGTTCTGTAGGGGAAAAGCTCATAAGAGACTTTTTAGGGTAACCTCTGTTTGGGGAGCAATGACTATAAAGAAAAATGTTGGGAGTATCATTATTAAAAACAAGTTGAAAAGTGATTTGCTGAGAAATAACCCTACGAGCCTATGTAGGGTAATAACTTCATTTGGAAATGAGGAATGTCCGAGTCATATACGAATGACCTTGGATCTTGTTATTTTATATTTTATTTTTGTATAATGTCCCACTTTAGGTGGGAAATCCAGGCATGTGATGATGCATGGGATATATGCAAGTATGCAATTTTCGCTGGGGATATTTGGATGTGCATGTAGGAATGCGAATGATTTTTATTTTGCTGAAATTCCCATTTTGTGGGAGTGTTATGCATGAGTATGCTGATGATTGATATGACTGTGTTTTTTTTTAAATCCCTTGTTTGGCAGGAAATTATGCATGAAATGATGCCTGTGATGCATGTAGGAATGCAACTGGGTAATTGGATATGCCACGATTAAGACATTTCGCTTTGAGGTATGATGCCAACAATATGGATTTTTTATCATTTGGGCTATTAATGGAAATCAAATTTTAATGCCCCTGCTAGGTGGTTTTGGGAATATATTTGGGTTGTTCCGAGTCATTGAAAGGTTCAGACTTTTCGACACGCGATACTCCGTCCATGATTTATCAATGTTTCTGTTGGAAAGGTGATGGAGCCTTGCCCCGGTCTGGCTATACCGTGAGTACATTTATGAGAGGTATGAATCAGTAGTTGAAAGGAACATAATTGTCTGCAATCAGTCATGCACCTTTATGAAAGACAAGAGTGAATCTTGAGGACTAAAGGATTCGTCCGCTTATCGTTTCAAAAGCAATTTTACCACTTTATTCAAACATGCATTTTATTTTCTCCAATAGTTTTTAAAAGTGATGTTTATCAAAAATAAAAGGTTCTTTGCAAACAAACAGATAAAATAAAAAATGATTTGGGCACACTTTATTGAGAAAAATTCTCTTTTATTGATTTGACCCTTAAATGGGTGATTGTACATAAAGACACAATTCCTTAATGAGGTAATTGCTGTGCATAGAAAACAAAATGGCAATGAGAATTGAGTTCTTATTGAGTTTCCACACTGCTATGATCCTTATGTCTTCGATAGCCCGAGCACTTTGCTTTTGAAAAGTGAGGTGGATCGATTCTTTGTCTTCGAGGGTATGTCAGATGTCTGTAAGTACAACTCTTTGCCTTGGAATTAATCCCTAACTTTTGCCTGGACCGCCCTTTCGGGTTTTCGATCCACCGGGATACCCATTTTTGCCTGAGTCGCCCTTTCGGGTTTTCAACTCAGCGGGTCAAATTCTTTTATTTTTATCCCTAATTTTTGCCTGGATCGCCCTTTCGGGTTTTCGATCCACCGGGATAGCCATTTTTGCCTAAATCGCCCTTTCAGGTTTTCGATTTAGCGGCTTTTATTATTCCACTTTTTTAGGCGAAGTACTTTTTAACAGCATCAGCGTTTGTGGGAAGCGGCAACTCATCACCGTCCATAGTTGCTAGAATTAGAGCGCCTCCGGAAAAGGCTCTAACCACCACAAATGGGCCTTCATAATTTGGTGTCCATTTCCCTCTAGATTCTTTGTGAATGGGCAAGTTTTTGCCCCTGTTGAAGTTCGTATCGATGTGCGATAGCCATGTAACACAAAAGGTAACATTTCGTGCCAATCCTTGTACGTAACAACCATCTTTTGGATGATTTTCTTGATATTTTTATTTGCAGCTTCAACAACCCCATTCATCTTAGGTCGATAGGGTGATGAGTTGTGGTGCTCGATCTTGAATGTTGCGCATAACTCATCCATGGTCTTGTTGTTGAGATTGGACCCATTATCAGTGATAATTTTGTTGGGAATACCATATCGCCATATGATGTTATTTTTTAAGAAACGAGCGACTACATGCTTTGTGACGTTCGCATAAGACGCGACTTCCACCCATTTGGTAAAATAATTTATGGCCACCAAGATAAATCTGTGTCCATTTGACGCTTTGGGTTCTATCATTCCAATCATGTCGACGCCCCACATAGAGAAAGGCCAAGGTGATGCTATGACATTCAACGGGGTAGGCGGTACATGTATGTCAACATAGATTTGGCATTTGTGGCATGCTCTGGTGTAATGGTAACAGTCAGCTTCCATCGTCAACCAGTAGTAACCTGCCCTTAGAATTTTCTTGGCCATGGCATGCCCATTGGCGTGCGTACCGAAAGAACCTTCATGTATGTCCCTCATAAGCTGATCTGCTTCATGTTTGTCTACACACCTCAACAAAACCATGTCGTAGTTTTGCTTGTACAATACCTCTCCATTCAAGAGAAATTTTGATGCCAATCTCCGGAGGGTCCTTTTGTCAAGGCTGGAAGCCTCTGCCGGATACTCCCTCGATACTGTTTGATATCAAAGAACCAGGGTTTACCATCTGGCTCTTCTGCTGTCGTTAGGCAATGAGCAGGTTCGTCAAAACGGCTAATCTCAATATGAGGCTGATGGTTGGGCCATATTAATTTGTACATGGAAGCCAAAGTTGCTAAAGCATCTTCCATCTGATTCTCTTCCCGAGGAATATGAGAGAAAGTGATTTCGTCAAACTTTGGGAGTAGCTTCAGCACATAATCCCGGTATGGAATTAGGTTAGCATGCCTTGTTTCCCAATCGTCTCTGGTTTGATGTATGACTAGAGTGGAGTCCCTGAATACTTCTAGTATCTTGATCTTCAACTCAATAGCTTCTTCCAACCCTAGAATGCAAGCTTCATACTCGGCCATGTTATTTGTGTAGGTAAAACAAAGCTTTGCGGTGAATGGTATATGGAAATTTTTGGGAGACATCAGCACTGCCCCAATTCCATGGCCTATTGCATTTGAGGCACCATCAAACATGAGCGTCCAGCCTGCTCTTGGCTCGAGGCTTTCCTTTAGTTCGGAGTCTTCAACATCCCTAACAACCATGATGTCCTCGTCTGGAAAGTCAAATTTCAAAGATTGGTAATCCTCCAGTGGTTGGTGAGCAAGATGGTCTGCTAGTATGCTTCCCTTGATCGCTTTTTGTGTAGCATATTGGATATCATATTCTGACAACAACATCTGCCATCGAGCAATCCTACCAGTGAGAGATGGTTTCTCGAATATGTACTTGATGGGATCCATTTTAGATACCAGCCAAGTTGTGTGAGTTAGCATGTACTGCCTTAGACGCTTAGCAGCCCATGTGAGTGCACAACAAGTCTTCTCGAGTACTGAATATCTGGTCTCACAATCATTAAATTTCTTGCTCAGATAATAGATGGCATGCTCTTTTCTACCAGTCTCATCTTGTTGTCCAAATACACAACCCATGGATTCATCGAGCCCGGTTAGATACATGATGAGAGGTCTTCCTTCGGCAGGGGGCATTAGAATCGGTGGCTCTTGCAAGTATTCCTTGATTTTATCAAAGGCTATCTGACAATCCTCATTCCACTTCATGCCTTGATTCTTCCTCAGAAGCTTGAATATTGGTTTGCATGTTGCAGTGAGGTGAGAAATAAACCTGGCGATGTAATTTAGTCTCCCTAAGAAACCACGAACCTTCTTCTCAGTCTTTGGTGCAGGCATGTTCTGAATGGCTCGAACCTTGTCAGGATCTACTTCAATTCCCTTTTGGCTTACAATAAAGCCTAAAAGCTTCCCAGATCGAACCCCAAATGTGCATTTATTAGGATTAAGTCTCAACCTAAACTTCCTCAAACGAGTGAATAGTTTCTCCAGGTTGGTGATATGCTCTTCTTCTGTTTGGGATTTGGAAATCATGTCATCAACATACACCTCAATATCTTCATGAATCATGTCATGAAAGAGAGTCACCATGGCACGTTGATATGTTGCCCCAGCGTTTTTTAAACCAAATGGCATTACTTTGTAATAAAAGGTGCCCCAAGGAGTAATGAACGTGGTCTTCTCCATGTCTTCGGGATCCATTTTAATTTGGTTGTACCCTGAGAAACCATCCATGAAGGGAAACACAGAGAATTGAGTTGTGTTATCCACCAGTACATCAATATGAGGTAACGGGAAATCGTCTTTGGGACTAACTCTGTTTAAGTCTCGGTAGTCTACGCACATGCGGACTTTTCCATCTTTCTTCGGCACCGGTACAATGTTGGCAACCCATTGTGGGTATTTAGCGACTTCCAGGAAACCAACGTCAAACTGTTTTCTCACCTCTTCTCTGATCTTGAGAGCCATATCAGGTCGCGTCCTTCTTTGCTTTTGTTTGACAGCAGGGCATTCTTCTTTAAGGGGAAGCTTGTGGGTCACGATGTCAGTGTCTAATCCGGGCATGTCTTGGTATGACCAAGCAAACACGTCGTCATATTCGTGGAGGAGCTCTATCAGTCTTGTCTTCACTGTATCTTGAAGCGCCGCGCCTACCCTTACTTCTCTCTTATCTTCTTCTGTCCCCAGATTGATAACTTCAACGTCTTCTTGGTGTGGTTGAATAACCTTTTCTTCTTGTTTGAGTAATCTGGCCAACTCTTCAGGGAGTTCGCAATCTCCCCCCACTTCGTCTTCAGCTTGGTAGATTGGACAATCAAAGTCATATTGGACCATAGCAGTGTCGTTATCAATGATCTCGGTGGTGTTTCTGCATGTTATGATTTATGCAGTTTATTTAGAAAGTGCGTGCATAAAAAATCGATTGCCATTTTCGTAAATAGATCAAAACGAAAGAAAAGGAACAAAAATTTGAATGCAAAACGTCATTTCATTAATGATAAAAACTCTTGAAAAAGATAAAGGAGGCCCTACAACATGCCACTGTGCCTTAGGCAGAGCACATGGTTTTGTCTAAAAATGATAAAATTACTTTTGAAATATTTGGGGAACTTCCACAGCCTTCCAGTTTGTTAGTTCTTCGTTAGGTGCGGCTTGACGCATCCAACTGGACTTCCCCACCTTGCGGTCTTCTTCATTGATCATTGCCACCTGCTTGCCAAAGATGTGGCTAGCGCTGGTGAATGTTTTCTCCACAGAAGGAATCTTCTCTTTGTCAGATTGGTTACCAATTTTGTGTGATGATGGGTCATACCCCAAGCCAAACTTGTCTCGTCTCTCTTTCAATTCCACCACTTTGCCCCAACCTTGTGCATCTTCACTTTCCATAATAGCTTTAGCTCCTTGCCATGAGGCCATGGATGGTCCGGATTTCGGGACCTCCAAGGTCTGTTGAATTGCCATCATGTTCACTACTTCCAAGGATTGGAAGGGTGTCTCAGTGATTTCGCCATCCACCTCGATATATCGGAAAGATGTCAAGTGACTAACCAAGATATCTTCTTCTCCTCCAACCACAATCATCTTGTAATTTGTAATGAATTTTAGTTTTTGATGCAAAGTGGAGGTGACAGCACCTGCGGAGTGAATCCAGGGTCTCCCAAGTAAGCAACTGTAACCAGGATGTATATCCATGACCTGGAATGTGATGTTAAAAATAGTTGGACCTATCTTGGTTGGTAAGTCAACCTCTCCTATCACTGCTCGCCTTGAACCATCAAATGCTTTTACGATTAGGGTGTTGGGCTTCATACTTATCCCTTCCACTGGCAGTTTTATCAAAGTTGTCTTTGGCATGACGTTCAATGAGGAACCTGTGTCTACCAACACCCTTGACAGTATAGTATCCATGCATTTCAAAGAGATGTGGAGAGCCTTGTTATGGTTCTTTCCTTCAATCGGTAGTTCATCATCATTAAAACCCAAGAAATTTCCAGTAGTCACATAAGTTATCACGTCATCGAACTGTTCTATTGTTATGTCCTTGGTGATATGAGCGGCGCTCAATACCTTCAACAGCGAATTCCTGTGTGCTTCGGAGTTAAGTAGGAGAGATAACATGGAAATTTTGGAAGGTGTTTGGTTTAGCTGGTCCACCACCTTGTAATTGCTTTTCTTGATTATTCTCAAAAACTCCTCAGCCTCCTCACGAGTGACACCAGCTTTAGGAGATAGGTGCATGTCTTGCATCCCCTTATTAGGAATGGGGATCTGGACAGCGACCTCCTTCCCTTTAGCTCTCTCAGAAGTATCAGCAGTTCTTGGTGCGAACACTCGGCCGCTGCGCATCATTCCTGCTGGGCCCATAATTGAAGTGCCATTTGGTTCGTTAATCATTAGAGGTTTATCTTCCTGCCGCTGCTTAAAAGCTCTGGGCTGATATATCCATGGGACTGCCTTCTCATCTTTATATTCGAATGGTGCTGGGAACTCTATCACCAACGGGCTTATAGGTATTTCTACTTTGACCTCATCATAGGGGATATCTACCACGGCTATCTCTTCCTGACGCTTGCTCTTGACACGGTAATTTATCTGTAACTTGCCTCCATCCAGCATTTGTTGTATAAAACTCCTCAACCCTTCATTATTCTCTTCCTCAACCAGCTCTTTCAGGATCAGGCCACTCTTCAGCAATTGTGCTCCTATCATGGTGATAGGGGTTTGAATCTCTTCAACCTTACGGATTAATTTGCCTTTATCACTCTCCTCAATGGCACTGACGGAAGCATCCTTATGCGTCGGCATAGGGTTGGTATTCACGTTCGGGCGTCTTGGAGTGAAAGAAACGGCCTTGGCTTCGATCAAGTCTTGTACTCGATTTTGAAATGCGAAACAGTTTTCCATAGTATGACCAGGTGCTCCCATGTGGATTTCACAATGGGCATTAGCGTCGTATCCAGGTGGATACGGAAAAACAACTGGTTTTAACTCCCTCAATGTTAGAAGGCCCTCCTTCTGCAGATATGGGAATATCTGACTATAAGGTACTGGTAGAGGATCAAGTTGTCTTCTTGGAGGTCTTGGCTTGAACTGTCTTGGTGGTGCGGTATTTTGCTGATGATGATGTTGTTGATAATGTGATTGATACATTTGTTGTTGCTGCATCGGTTGTTGCTCCATCCCTTAACCCCTTCTCTATGCGGTCCCCAATCGTGACGAGATGTGCAAAGTCAGATGCGGCACTGCTCACTAATCGACCAAAGAATGGGTCCTTCAAGGTGTCCAAAAATATCCCGGTCATCTCCTTCTCAGACAATGGTGGCTCTACCTGAGCAGCCAATTCTCTCCACCGCTGGGCGTATTCTTTGAATGACTCACTCTCCTTTATAGCCATCCCTTGCAACTGCATTCGGTCGGGTGCCATATCTAAGTTGTATTTGTACTGACGGAGAAATGCGTCAGCCAAATCCTCCCAACTTTGAATTCGGCCCTGTTCTAAACTCATATACCATCTCAGAGATGCTCCACTCAAACTGTCTTGGAAACAGTGTACAAGTAGTTTTTTATTTTCGGTATGAGCAGCCATTTTCCTGAAGTACATCACCAAGTGACTTCTTGGACAAGTCTGTCCTTTGTATTTCTCGAAATCAGGGGTTTTAAATTTAGCCGGGATGACTAAATTCGATACCAAATGCATGTTCATGGCAGAAGCACCGAAGATGTTGTTTCCTTCTATGGCTTTGATTTTCTTTTCTAGGGCACGGAGCCTATCTGCAGCAGGATCTGAAAGTATCTTGGGCTTTGGTTGATCAGGCATATAGAATGCATCATACTGGTCATCTCCAATTTCGGATTCATGATGAGTAGACGTATCAGAAGGTTCTGCACAGTCTCCATCTCCTTTGCCTCCTACTGGTATCTGAACCAATCTCTTCTTGGTGGGGACGTAACTTTCGTCGTGGGGATTCGGACCTGGCGTGCCATCATTCCTTTTTGCCCTAGCTTCTTCCTCCTCTCCCCTCTCTCGTTGAGCGATCGCAAGCATTGTCTCCAATAGCTGATCCATCTTCTCCTGGATCGTATTGATGTTTGTCCTCATGGTAACCTGGTTGGCCTCAACTTGTTCTAATGTCATCTTGTATTTGCCTCGCGTCTCGTACCGGTGTCGATTAGTCAGTGTGGCTGGATAAAGGGTAAAAAGGTTGGGTAAGTTTTTTTGAGTTTTCATGAAGCATGATGCATAATGAGGATGCGAATGTTATGCATATTTTATTTTCAGGGAATTTTCATCACAGTTGTAATATATTAAGCATTTGAAGAAAACATAAAGTCAGGAAATAAAAATGAGGATCATCCTCCTCTATTCAAATGTTTAAAGTCGAGTACAAAGGCATAACCGCCCAAATCGATACAACTCAAATACTAAACTGAATATAAGAAAAACAGAAGAATCACACAACAGTCTTTCGAGTTATGAGTTCTTCTAATTCAAAATTGAACCTCTTCACCATCCCCTCACACATCATAACAAAATGGATTACAGCGGGATGTGTGCCATGTTGGTCCAATCCTTCCACTGCCTCTCTCAACCTCCAAGGCATTTCTCGGGTCGTCCAGTTGCAGAATTCTACCAAACTGTTGAGCTTTGCACGGTACCCATCTTTGTCCTCCTGCAAGAAATTGATAGTTCTCCTGAAGGTATCGTAATCCTCAATGACTTGCTCTCTTTCCCTTAGCCATATCACACTGTCTTGATGGAATGCCTCGAATCTATCTTTCCATTGTTGAGCAATTTCTCTAGCATCTTTTGCTTCTTGACATTTCTCGGCCCAAGTCGTAGGTGTGACTCGAGAAGCTTCAAGGGCTCTTTCCTTAAGTCGGCGCTCGTGCTCGACTTGGGTCTCAGCATTGTGGAGGGAGATAGTGAGATCGTGTATCTTAGCCTCCAATATCTCTCTAACTTCTTTTTTCTCTTCTGTAGCTCGTAGCCACCATCGCTTATTCTTTTGGCACTCTTTCTCAACTTGTCTCAACTGCTATTTAATGGTTTCTAGGCAGTGGTCAGCTTGTTCCATGCCTACTTTCACTTTCTTTCTCTTGCGTTCTTCCTTGTCGACCTTTTCCTCAGTCGCTTCTAGATGAGCCTTCTTCCTCTCTAGTTCCCACTCTATTTCATTTCTTTCATTTGAAACTTGCTGGAAGCTGGTCTGTAGCTCTTCATTTTCTCGTCCAAGTCTTGCTATAGTAGCTCTGAACGCTTCCACTTCTTCCATGGAGACATGGATGGGTTCTGGTGGTGGAGGTTGAGTTGGAGGATTAAGGATGAATGGCGGCTTAATCTCTTGACTTCTTCTGGTGACCCATTGATGATAGGGTTCTCTATCCCCTATGACACCCTTTCCTTTGTCTTGTCCTCTGAAGCGAACTTTTTCCCAGGCTCGGATAACCCTTCTCAGCATAACGAGATCCTCCATATCATGGAACACAAAACCTTCTAACAACTGGTCATCCGGCTTGTATGTGATAGGATAACCCCACTGCCTCACTGCTAAAATAGGGTTGTAGTTAATGCACCCTTTTGACCCTATTAATGGTATATTCGGAAATTCTCCACAACTAGTAATCGTATCTCTCACATTCAAACCATGAGGATACCAAATAATGGTATTTTCAGTGAGTCCTACTAGCTTTTGAGACCACTCATATCCATCCATACTTTCAATTGTATCAACCTCTTTGAACACATGAGAGACAAACCATTGGTAAAGGAGTGGTATGCAACATAACATCAGTCTTCCCTTCTTCTTAAAGTGTAAGTGCAAGGTGTGATAAACATCTGCTAGGAGTGCGGGTACTGGATGTTCATTCTTAACCTTGACGACCCAAAACACGTTGATAACTGCTGCATCAATTAACTTCTCCATATTAGGAAATAACACCAACCCAAAAATAAGTATAGCCATAATAGTATCATGGGCTTCCCACTTCCGGGCTTCAGCAAAGCTTTGAGCAGTTTTCTCTAGGTACTCTTGTGGAATTCCTTGTACCTTCCCCCAAATTTTGATGTTAGGGGTTAGATCTTTGACTGGGATGTCTAATACTTCTGCCAACTCTTCGGGTTTAGGGATTTGACCTAACCCCTTGTATGGTCCCTTCTTCTGCTTAGGAGAGTCCAATATTCTTCCAAATTCTTCCAAAGTTGGGGCCAACTGGAAATCTCTAAAGAGGAAACTTCTGAGTGGTGGATCATAAAACTGGGCTAATGCGGTAATATCATCCTTCTGTACTGGTACAAACAAGAAGTGTAGGATCTTCCCATACTTGAGTGTGAATGCGTCTCGACGGATATTAGTCAGCCCATCTCTGAATGCAATGAACCCCTTCACACATGGTACCTTGGCTTTGATTTGGAATGTTTTCTCTTTCCTGACTCCATTTGTTCTTGAATGCTTAATTATCTGAAAATTTTGAAATTCCCTGAAAATAAAAAGTGTGTAAATGATTTTGCTATGCTCATAATGAATACAACATGATGTTTATGCAATGACAGGGATCCAAGTTTCACATATATCACAAGGTTCAACTTAACAGCGATTCTATGTCTTTTACCCCACACATCAAGGATTGCTCCTAAGGTTATCCATTTTCATGATAAGAACTTAGAGTCATGGACCAAGTTCAGCCTTTCATCGCAATAATGGGCTAGCCACATTAAAATCAAAGTTCTGAATCAGTCTACTATAAGTGGGATCCTCGTATTGTTCGAACAGGGTGTAGACCCTTCGGTTCAATACTACACGATCGCCAATCATGAAGACGGACTTCAGTTTAAGATGAGGTTCCCAAAGTCATGGACCATGTTCAACGTTTTCTCATAATAATGGGCTAGCCATATTAGGATGGAAATTCTGAGCAGATCTACTCTAGGTGGAGTTCTCGTATTGTCCCAATGAGGTCTACACCCCTCGGTTCAATACTACACAACTCCGGGTTCTGAGTTCTTCTCAAAGCTCGGGTACGGAGCTTATCTCACAACATGTGTCAAACACCATAGATCACCCAACATAATAGCAGAATAAATTACATAGCATAAATAATACATCAAGATATACATAAGCAAATAAAAGTGGTATTTTAACGTCCATAGCAAATTGACTAAGTTAGGCTTGACTCTCTCTTGCTTAGAGCAAAATTTCCCCAGCAGAGTCGCCATCTGTCGCATCTCGAAAAATACGATTCCTCGCGATGGTCGCAGAAATATTTATATTCGAGCAGAGTCTCCACCGAACTTTATTTATCCCAATGAAGGAATAGGAAAATATCGATAAAACCTTTTTAGAAAATGGAATAATGATCGTCGCAACCATATTCGGGTTCGGGAGTCGATTACGCAAGGGGAAGGTATTAGCACCCCTCACGTCCGTTGTACTTAACGGGAACCTTTTAGCCTAATTTGCTATTTGAATGTTAGTTAAATGTTATTTGCTTTCTTCGAGTAATTAGAGTTGATAATAGAGATGGATGAAGACCTCAGGAGGGGGAAATTGGAGGTTTTTTATTAGTGTGCTCGCCAAGATCTCGCAATCTCGTGCCTACGTATCCTTATGGTGCAATAAGGAAATCAGAGCATTCGTAGTTCGGGCTACTACGAATATTTTGTGTGTTTTGTTTGATGAACGACTGTGTAGGTCGGCGTTCTAACGGCTAAACGTTGGCTTGTCTACTCTCGGTGGAGGCTTAAGCACTGGTTTGTGGTGCGCATTAGAAAGGATTAACAGTGTTCCTTTGAAAGGAGTTTTGGTCACGCGGGGGTGACAAGTTGAATTCATGTGTTTGGGTTTGATTGGTTTTGATCGCTCGGGGGCGAGAAATTAGATTTGATTTGTTTGAGATGTTTTGAAGAACGACGAAAGATTGAGCAATGTAGTGGACACCAATCGTCCAATTCTTTCGAGGAATAACAAGGCGAATGCCTTCTACTCCTTTTTCGTTCGAATTATTTTGAAAGTTTGTTTGTGGATGTTGAACGTGCACGGTAGTGAGGCGTACGCCTCCTACTTGCTTATTCAAAGAATAATGAGGCGTGCGCCACTTATTCCTTTATCCAAGTTTATTTAAAGTATTTTAATCAGAAGTCGATAACTTGAGCAATATGGCGAGCGTCAATTATTCAAATAATCGAGAGATGGCGAGGCGAACGCCTCCCATCTTTTATCACCCGAGGTTTAAATTGTAAAAGATATGTCCCTAGATATTGTATTTGATTTGTGAAAATAGTTTGAATTTTGAATTGGTAGGTTTTGAAAAGTCGATGATTTGAGCAATGTGGCGTACGCCAATTATTCAAATAATCAAGGAATGGTGAGGCGAACGCTTCCCATTCTTTTCATTTGAAGTTTAATTTGTAAAGTTTGTTTTTGTGAAATTGTATTCTATATAAACGGTGATTTCGAATTTATTCGATTGAGGTTTAATTTGATGACGAAGATTCGAGCAATGTGGCGTACGCCAATTATTCGAATAATCGAAAGATGGTGAGGCGAACGCCTCCCATCCTTATACTGTCGGAGATTTAGAATTATATTAATTTGGAAGAATTATTTGAATTTGTATAATTATGGTTTTAATTTTGACGAAGATTCGAGCAATGTGGCGTACGCCAATTATTCGAATAATCGAAAGATATTGAGGCGAACTTCTCCTATCCTTAATTATCGGAAATAATTAAAAGAATTTGGAATTTGTAGTTGATTAAAAAAATGATTTGAAATTGTATGATTATGGTTTTAAAATAATTTGAATTTGGAAATTACATTTAATTTTGAAAAGTGATTTGAAATTGGTATTTAAAGTTTAATCGGGTGACAAGAACTCGAGCAATATGGCGTATGCCAATTATTCAAGTGCTTGAGAAATAGGAAGCGAACGCTTCCTATATCTTTTTCAACCCAAGTTTTAGATTATAAAATAAATTTCTTAAAAGCTTTAAAAGAAACGATTTGAATTCGCGTCAATATGAGATTAATCGATAAAGTGAATTAATCGAAGTTAGTTAAAAGAAATATTTGATTAAGCACTTAACTAATTTAATTAAGAGTCCACCAATAAAAATAAATTGATTGATTATCATCGTTAAAAAACTGATGAAATTAAACAATTAACTATGTTTTATTTAATTAACCTAAAGGGGCTTTAAAAAAAAGATAGATTAGTAAACTCTGTTTGGGCTTTTGAAGGCATAAGGCCCGCTTATTCCTGTTGGGCGCTGGGGTGAAGAAAATAATTCCATCATGAGGAACCAATTCGGGTGAGGCCCGACCCAAATCCAAATAACTCATAAAACTCAAGACTAAAATAAAAAATGAGAGAATATGGGCGAACGCCTTTTCCTTCATAATGGTTCCCTGGCTTTCCACAAAAGATTCTACCAACTTACTAATATGTGCTATCTGGGAATTTGAAATGACATTTAAATAATATATTAGAACCTGTATACACGTTACCTACTAATATGTGCTATCTAGGAATTTGAAATGACATTTAAATAATATATTAGAACCTGTATACACGTTACCCCAATACCATAAATAAGTTATTACCTAATGGAAGTTTGACCAAGCTATTATCACAACAATGAATACGTTACCGTTAAATAAGAAAGAAAATTCATTATGACCGAAATAAAATAATGGCTTATGAATTCTTTATTTACCTATCACTTTTCTAAACTTCACCTACCATTTTCTACTTGACTATCCAAACGAAAATCAATTCCATTCTACACTCTTTGCTACCTCAAAAAATGCACATACACATTTGAGACAGAACCCAACAATTATTAAAAGATTAGAACTGCACTTTGATGAACAAACCAAACCCAAAATTAACATAAAAACACCGATCAAAATCATTTCCTCTCTCTCTTTCGATCACCTGATTCCTATGGCCTCATCGGAGCGACGCGGTGATCGGTGGCCAACAACCGTCGAACCGAAAAAAAACAAACACAACCCTCCTCTAATCTACTCCCTAAGCACGAATCCTAACCTGATTTCCCTCTCAAAAACCGCCAATCTTTCGGATCGGAGTATCGAACCTCTCTTGAATCAAATCAATCAAAACGAAACAAATCTAACGCTAAACAGAGTACACCACGCAAAGAGATTTACATGAAAACAAAAGGGTAAAGCTCGATCTGCATATGTATAAGGCAAGAACAACCTAACATGTTCATATATTTGCTACGATGCTTTTATAGTCCAAGGAGGAGAAGACATCGGCCGAAAACTTACCGAGAAGGTCAAATCCCAGGTGAGTCTTCTCGTTACTTTTGTCCGACTCAGTTAGTTTTCTTCTTCAGATTCTTTTTCTTCGCTTGGATCGCCTGGTTTAGGGTTTAGCTCAGTTAACTCAGAGCTTCCATGAGGAACTCTAGGTTAACTTTTATATACCTTTTCTGAGCTTTAGTGTAGTTTGTGACAGGATTTCAGCAGGGTAACGATGCTGGAAAAGGGTTTTTTTTATGAAATATTGCTATGTTGTTCTTGATGTGTTCTAGGGTTTTTAGAGAGATATCTTTTTTTGCATATGCTGTGTGTTTGTTAACCTCTCCTCTGTTGTTATTATGAAGAAAAGATTAAGCCTTAAAACACTCCTGTTTTTTTGATTTTCCCATCCCAGATTATGTGGGATTTGATCTGTTCTTGTTTAAGCCATTGTTGCAATGCCTTTTCAGATGTTCCAATTAATCCTTTGGATAAAGCTTCAAACTGAGTGATTTATTAGTTGTTTTTTCAGTTTTTAAGTGCTTTTAAAAGGTGCTTTTAAAATAAGTTGTTTTTATCTCTGCAGGTTACAGCTGCGAAGTGGCTTTGATGGAATGGGAAGAAAGAGTAGGCTGTAAATTAAGGACCTTTTTGCAGCAAATTTCACTTAGTTAAGATGTAACTATTTAGTTAAAAAAAAATTTAAGGACAAAATGTGTGTTTGGATTATTTGGGACTTATTGAATTAAATTATGTAATTTCCTTTTAAGCTTTTCAAAATTTAACTCAATATTTATTTATGCTAATCAATTTCAAATTTTTAAAACAACAAATTTCTAATTTAAGTAAAATGACTTAATTTTAAAAGTAACATATTTCTAACTTAAGTAAAATGAATTAATCTAAAGAACAACATAATTCTAATCTTAAACACAAAAACTAAGTATAGTAATTTAATTTTTAAAAAAACACCATTCTAATTTAAACACAAAAATCTAAATGTGGGACTTTTAATTTTAAAAAAAAACAACACAATTCTATTTTAAATACAAAAATATAAATATGGAACTTTTTAATTTTAAAACAACACAATTCTATTTTAAATACAAAAATATAAATATGGAACTTTTTAATTTAAAAACAACACAATTCTATTTTAAATACAAAAATATAAATATGGAACTTTTTAATTTAAAAAACAACACAATTCTATTTTAAATACATAAAATCTAAAACATGGGACTTTTAATTAAAAAATACAATTCTATTTTAAATACAAAAAATCTAAACATGAGACTTTTAATTAAAAAAAACACATACATGTTTCTAAAAAATGCAAATTCTAAATATGGGACTTTTGAAACAAAGAAATCTCGTGGATTAAACCAAAATGGTCAGACAAAATTGGGGTATGACAATACCAAATCTCTAACATGCATTAACATCTAAATTTTTATTGTCTGACCTCAAATAGTTGTGAATTCTACAATTTTCCAATTACGATTGCTTAAGATAGAGCTAAATTTTACCCTAAAGGCATAACATTCTAGTAAGTGATATTGTAAGTCTTCAATCTTTCATGGTATTGTGTGGAAACTTGGCCTTTTTTCCTTCCTATGGAAGATGTCTTGGTTAAAGGATCCATGCTTGTGAATAGATTGTTGAGTGTTCTCCAAAGAATGACTTAATCAATTGGAAAGCAAAACACTACTAACATCCAATTAACTTTGACTAACATTTGACTAACTCTTATTAATCTTGCTTTACGTTCAAGTCATTTACTTTATGCAATTTAATTTCTAGTTATTTATCATTCATTATTCATTGCTATTTACATTTCATTAAACTCGATTATGTTTATGCCATTTCCACTTTGCTCATTTGAGCCATATATTGTAATTGTATATATTTGTTTGTATATTTTGATTGTGCTTGTGGTCTTAGGACCTTAAAATACCTAATAAACAACAAAAACCCTAAAAAATGTTTGATTGGACTGTTGAGCTTGATCTGAACTTTTGGACTTAGGATTAGGCAACACTCCATATGCAAAAGGACTTGGCCAATGCCAACATTTTAAGACCAAGTTATTATGAATTGAACCTTCATCTTATGCAAGTATTGGGATTTATTTGAACTTATCTGCTACATGGTCTTGATGCAACTGTTACTTTGATCCCGTGTCAGGGGCATTCTTCTGAGTTGATCAAGGAGTATTTCAACTGATACATGAGAAGACAAAGAAGACTGTTAGATATGGAATCTGCTTGCGTTGATGTGGTCATCTTTATTTGATGCCTTGATCTTCATGATGCTTAATATTGCTAATTGCTTATTGATAATTTCTTGATTCAAAGTCCAAAGGGAAAGTGGATTTTCTGTATGACATTCTTGTCTGTTGGATTGTATCCCATTGGTCAGATCTTTTCAACTCTTAACTTTTAAATTTCTTCTTAGGATTAGTTTCTTCATCTCCTCCCACTTCTTAAATTTCAAAATCTCTCTTCCCTTTTTAAAAATCTTCTTTGCTTGTGATTTCAATCTTAGACTCTGTTTAAATTATTAGAAACTTTGGCCTTATGCCAATGAATTTTCAAACCTTTTTCTTAAATCAAACTTGTAAATAAATCTAATCATATTGACTTAAAATTTCAAAAGACAAAAAGAATTAACACTCATTCAAACTTTTGGGCCCTTTGTGCCTCTTTTAACTTAAATTTTGATTAAAAGCAATCCACTCATTTTGAAATTGATACCACGAACTACGAGGTTTTGATCCCTCATTTTTATGTTGGTACGTAGGCACAAGTATGAAGGTCTTGTCAAACACAAAAATATAATTAATGAACTCTTTTCTCATCCCCACACTCTATTTTTTCTCAAACATCTTTTATACCAAACACATATGCACACATAAAAAATGGCTCCCTATGATACTTTGGGTGCTAACACCTTCCCTCTGTGTAACCAACCCCCTTACCTGTAATCTCTGGCATTTTATTAGTTTTGATTTGAAAACTTCTTATATGTTGGTTTTGTTCGTACTTTTCCCTTTTCCTTTGGAAACAATAAAAGCGCAGTGGTGACTCTGGTTTTATTGACGTTAAGCTTATCCATATCTTGATGGTCAAGAATTTACCGCTACACCCTCATCTATTGATGAAGCTTTTCTGGATAATGAATGGATTTTGGCTATACAAGAAGAACTGAATCAATTCACCAGGAATAACATCTGGGATCTTTTTCAGAAACCAAAGGGTTTCCATTTTATTAGAACCAGATGGGTTTATAGAAACAAGCTCAACGAGAAGGGAGAAGTTGTCAGAAACAAGGCTCAACTGGTAACACAAGGTTATAGTCAGCAAAAAGGTATAAACTATACATAAACCTTTGCTCCACTTGTGAGGTTAGAGTATATTCGTCTTTTAATTTTGTTTGTAGTAAATCATAACATCATCCTTTATCATATGGATGTTAAGAGTGCATTCTTAAATGGATACATTTCTAAAGAGGTATATATGCACCAACCTCATGGTTTCAAAAGCTCTCAAAATCATGACTTTGTTTTTAAAATGAAAAATTCGTTATATGGTCTAAAACAAGCTCTCAGAGCTTGGTATGATAGACTAAGTAACTTCCTTTTGGAAAATGATTTCACTAGAGGGAAAATGGACACAACTCTCTTTTGCAAAACCTTTAAGAATGATATTCTGGTTGTGCAAATTTATGTTGATGATATTATTTTTAGTTCTGCTAATCCTTAGTTATGCTAGGATTTTGCTAAGTCAATGCATGCAGAGTTTGAAATGAGTCTGATGGGAGAACTCGAGTTCTTTCTGGGAATCCAGATTGAGCAACGTTCATAAGAAACGTACATTCATCAGAGCAAATAAATAAGGGAACTTCTGAAGAAGTTTAACTTGTCAAAATGTAAGCAAGCAAAGACTCCAATGCATCCTACATGTATTCTATAGAAAGAAGAGGTAAGTAGTAAGGTAAACCAAAAGCTATTCAGAGGCATGATAGGTTCTCTCCTTTATCTAACCGCTTCTAGACCTGATATTTTATTCAGTCTCTACTTATGTGCTCACTTCCAATCAGATCCTAGGGAGACTCACTTAACTGTTGTTAAGAGAATATTTAGGTATCTAAAAGGTACTACTAACCTTGGTTTGTTTTATAAAAAATCAAGTGAATATAAATTAGTAGGCTATTGTGATGCTGGCTATGCTGAAGACAGAATAGAAAGGAAAAGTACTTCTGGAAGTTATCAATTTTTGGGATACAATTTTATCTCTTGGTCCAGCAAGAGACAATCAACAATTGTGCTTTCAATAGCTGAAGTTGGGTATATCGCGGCTTCTGGATGCAACACTCAGATACTCTAGATGAAGAGTCGATTGGAAGATTATCATATATTTGAGAGTAACATTCCTATTCTCTGTGATAATACTTATTCTATTTGTTTATCTAAGAATCCTATGTTGCATTATAAGGCTAAACATATTGAAATTAAACATCATTTTTTACGTGACTATGTTCATAAGGGTATTTTTCACCTAAGATTTGTTGATATAGACCATCAGTGGCCTGGTATATTTACAAAACCCTTTGTTGAAGATAAATTCGTTTTCATTCTGAAAAACTTATTTATGGATTTATGTCTAGAGTGAAAAGATGAATTTCAGAATGTTTAAGTCTTCATAACTCTAAATTAGATTCTGAGAATTTATTTGTTAATTCTGAGGCATGAGCTTTCTGAAGTGAGAAAGTTTCATGAATTAGAAAGGTTCTGATCAGAAGCAATCTTATCGATTTGTCTTCTTGATTCTTAACATTTTTTGCATTAAATGTTTGTCTTGTCGTTTGATATCATGTGGTTCTAAGTGGTGACAATTGTCCCACTTTCTGAGAATGTATGATGATAGTGTGACACATTGGGTTTCGTATTTCTTGGAATTAGGTTAAACTTGTAGCACCTCAAATTTGCACCTATCATTGTACATACATTCTCATATTAGGTCATAGCATAACATGGTCCATTGCATAGCATTGCATTGCCTCTTTTGCCTCAAGTGCAAGCAAATCAAGAAATTAGGTCAAACTGATCAGGAGATCAGTCAACCAAGCAAGCAAGGGTGTTTCTCAAGGAGCCAAGGCCCTAGGGTTGGTCCAACATGTTCACATGACTTGGGGGTCCATTTGAAGTGTTTAAGTCAAGGGTTGGATGTTCAGAAGTCATCAGTTCATGCACCATCAGTCAAAAACCCTAGAAAGTCAAACTTGGTCAACTGTGGTTAATTTTATGGTTTTGATGGATGGATTTGGTTTGAGAGAGCTTATTCATGTCCCAATAGGCCTCATATATCATGGCAATCAACATCATTGAAGAATTTGAAGCCAATCAGAAAATTTCCAAAAATAGAAACTGGACCTGTAATTTTAACTGCCAAAAATGGAAACTTCTTGATCCTCAACTTGCATCATGATACAAGCTTCAAATGAATTTTTTCCCAACATGAAAGTTGAAGATCTTGTTCTCCCATTTTCAAAAAGTCCAAGAACTCCCAAATCCCATGTATGGTTGTCAAGATATGATCAAATCATTTTCACAAAATCTTGAACTTCAAAAGGCCATATCTCTCAAACCATTTGGCCAATTTTGGTGGGGTTTTTTCCTACAAACCACATTTCATCTCCTCTTTCCAAAAATGTAAATTTCATGTGCTAAAACATTGCCAATCAAAATGGCATTTTTTGACTTGACTTCATTAAATTCAAGTGGTGCAAAAGTTGACTTTTTGATTTAGCTATTTTCAGCACATTTGGCCATTTGGGATTTGTTTGGAAGGTTATTTGAGACTTGTTTGAGGCCCAAACTCGGCCAGACTTCACACCTCCATGTGCACATGTTCAAAATTAGCAATTTGGCAAAACCTCTTCATTTAAGCTAATCTTGTTTAGCACTTCCATTACCAATGTTAAACAGCAAATATAAGTCACATTTTCTGTCATTCTAAACCTAGCTGCAGCCTCTATCGAACAGAAAAACTCATTCTCTCTCAAATTTGCATTTTGACATATTGCATTTTCTGAGCAAAACTCTCAAAACCCTCGAGCAACCCTTGGTATTTTCATCATCTACCAACAATCTTGAGCTTGTTTGGGGCCCTGTTTCCTTGCTGTAACATCATTTCATGCTGCTGCTACATGAAGCCACATCCATGGTGAAACCCGATTTAAGCTGGATTTGAGTGTGTTGAGCTGAACTTCTCCAACTATCCATCAATACCAACTACAAAGCACATCTGTTTCGAGCTTTGAAGGCCAAATAACCACTACAACTCAACTGTTCTTCAATCTTGGTAACATTTCGAACCTCTCTTTTTTCCAAATCGTGCCATGCTTTAGATAGTTTATGCCTTGCTGATTTTAATGAGCTATGGATTGCATGAAATGGTTGGATATTCACTGACTTACATGGATTTAAAGTTTCACTCATGAACTTGTTCTTGCTTCTTTCTCTTTTGAGTGCTCGAATTAATGATAATGGATGCTATATTATGAATGTACTTGGTTTGCTGAATCGATTGCCATGCTTGATTGATGTTTCTGGGCATGTTTGAATTTCACGATGGTTGTTGGTTGATGAAGATGAATACTGTAGTTTACAAAACCCTAAACACTGTTCAAAACCCTAATTGCATTTCCAAGTTTTCTGGGTTTCACGTATGGCATGTGTGTATGTACTGTTCTATTGGTGATGGCCAATCAGAACATTTCGTTCTGCCTCCCTAAACGATGCGTTTTGATTAATGAGGCGCATATTCACAAAAATGCCATTCGGTCAATTGGTTGACTTGTTAGTTCATGTTACTTTGTTCATGTTATTCCAAATTGATTGCTTAACTTCTAAAAATCATTTCTCACTCGTTTCAATTCCAAAATTCATGAAATTTTTTTCATCACATTCACATGAATGTCTATTATTTTATCATGATTTTTAATGATTTTTTGGATGGCTGGATTTTAAATGGTATTAGGTTTCTTGACATGTATGCACATTTTGTACCTTTTGCCAATCCTTTTGTGAAATGATGATGATGTATCCAATGCCCCTGAAATTTTTTGTGGTTAATCTACACTCATTCATGTTTGTTTTGATGTAGAGTTCTTGAATTTATCATATGTGGTTTGTGATATATGAATTTTTGAAGTAGGGTGTGACAATTTGTGTCACACCAATGATATGCAATTTCATGATTTTTGTTGACATGCTTCCTGACCTCCAATTAATGTGAAATTTTGCATGATCCATCTCTTATATGTCTAGTTGATGTGTGATTTTTCTGGGAATTAATTATGCCATTTCCTAATTGTTTGAGATTTTTATTCCCTGCCTAGTCAAATGTTGACTTTGTGTGACACATCTTGCCAAATCCTTTGTGAAATTCTCATATCTTATTGGATGATCATGAAATTTTACATGTGCATACTAGACATCTTAAGCTTTACATTGGTGTTGATCCCATTCATTTCTCATCTGTTGGCATAGAGTTATGATTTTTTGAAGATGATGCATGTTTGGTTGACTTCTTTGAGCATGCTTAAACTTGCTTTGATTTCTGATTTTCATTGACTATCTTCCCATGATCCAAATGAGCTGAAATTTTATATGCATGTCATGTTATGGATTGTGATTGAGCATGAATTATTTGGTAATTTTTGGAGTTGATTATGATTGCTTTTGAGCCAAGTATTTCTGTTGACTTCTATGTGCTCTCATTTGCCATGCTTTGACTTCTCTTGCTTATAAAATGATGATGATGCATGATATGAACTTGAAACCAATTGGGTTTGTTCCTTAAATGTTTGAATTTGATTGTGATTGGATATTGCTTGCTGTCTTGGCTTTTATCATTTATTTTTGACCCTAGGCTTGCCCTAGAGGTCTCTTGGCTTATGTTTGAGTTCATTTGTTTCAGGATGAGCATTTGCTTCAAAGAAACCATTGCCAATTTGATTGAGCTTGTTTGTTTAGCATGAACTAATCCTTGTTTTGTAGGTGGCTAGACTCATATGATTTGAGTCTTGTGCTTTGCACAATTGGTCCCTCTGTGTTGACTGTTGATTCCTTTCCTTTTGCTTTAATTGTTGAACTGTGTACTGATTTGATTGACTATTTCAGGTACCCTTAGTTGCTTAAGTTCTTTGAACTTGCTTTGCTTTGCTATTTAGCAATTTGCTTTTGAGGTATAATTCCTTTTTCTTCATGTAGTCTGGAGACCCGGCCTGTTATTTGGCCGGGCAAAACTGTCTGAAGTCCTCCTTAAAAGGCAATGCTTGTGTGTGTTTAATTTTGTCCCAAGCAGGAAAAGTCCTTCAAGTAAGGCAATTGGTAGATCAAAGGGATAAGTAACCTATCCCCTACTATTCTGTGAGTCTTCTCCTTGCTCCCATTACATGGTTGTAGCATTGAGATCCAAACCCAAGATCAATCGAGTCAATAATATGTGGAGAGAGTTCCTACTTTCTGAACTCCCACACCTTCTGATATTCAAATGCTCTCCCTGACCAGGGATAAGAGCAATGAGGCACACCCCTCATCTCCTTTCATCTGCTTCACCTTAGCCTCTCAATGGCAAGGTTAAGAGCAACTTTTGACCCTATTCCAGTTGGCCTCAGTGCCTAACCCTCTTGTATGAGCCTCCTTGTTTGGTTATAGTGTGTGCTGAATGCTTTCATTGATTGATCACTTGCTTCATATGCACATGTTTGCTTGCATGCTCTATGCATTTATCATCATTTATTGCTCATCAATACATAATCATCTCATTTGCCTTTGTGACATTATCATTGTTGTTTGCCCATTGAGGACAATTGTAAGACCATTCATTGGCCATTGCTCCTATGATATGGAAGTGAGTATAAGACCATCACCTTGGCCACTCATCTTATCTTTGCTTGATGCATTTGATTGTATGTGAGGATGCAATTGTAAGTCCCTGTAAGTTGGCATTTGCTTTCCCATGATCATATGTTGCTTTGTTTGTTTGTATGTGAGGATACAACTGTAAGTCCCTGCAAGTTGGCATTTGTATTCCTAGGACCATACTGAGGAGGTTAGAGTAAGCCCAGACAGATTGGCATCTGACATCCATGTCTTGCTTTTGTTTGTGAGGATGCAATTGTAAGTCCCTATAAGTTGGCATTTGCTTTCCTATGATCATATGTTGGATATTGGTATAAGTCCAGACAAATTGGCATCCGGTATCCAAGTTTCATTTTGTTAGGAGATTAGTGTAAGTCCATTGAGTGGCCTCTGATATCCATTTCTGTTTTAGGAGATTGGTGTAAATCCATCTATTGGTATCCGGTATCCGCTTTTTGTTTGTGAGATTGGAGTAAGACCATTGAGTGGCATCCGGTATCATTTGTTTGTTTATGTTATTATTGCTTATTTCCATTCCAAAGGACACACTTGAATCATCCTCTATATGATTTCAAGAAGTGAACCTTCTAAGAAGTTTTACTTTCCATCTTCATCCATTCATCATTCATTATGTCCTAAACCTTTTCACACTTTACTTTTCAAACATGACATAGATATTGTGCAAACATCTTCATGTTTTTTTCAAATTAAAAACCTGGACTCAAGTCCCTGACTTTTTTTTCAAACTCCATTTCATAATACTTCTTTGAATCAATCTTAATCATACTTTGACTCTACTTTCATAATCACAATCAATTAACTTCACTCATTCACTTGTTTTGGCTTTGTCCATTGTTAATCTTTTCATGCATTAGCCATAGGTTTCAATTATCATTGTGGTTGATGTAAACCTCACCTTATCCTTAGTGAGTCGACTATAAGACTTCCGTACTGAAAACAGGGTTAACCCCTCTAGTGCGTCGAAGCTATCCTCACATGGTGGATGTTGGTCTTGGTCGAGTTTTCTCCCATTGATAACGAAAAGCCTCAGTGCTTGTGTTTAAAATTGAATCCACCAACTTTTGGAAATCTTTTAGCCGAACTACGGCGTTTTGATCCTTACCTTTGATGGAAGGTACGTAGGCAGCGGGTTCATCCGTTCAAACCCAATAATAAAATTGTATATTCTTTTCTCATCATCCCAATCATGTTTGCACAATGTTTATGTCATAACAAATAACAATTTACTACAACAAGTGTGAAAAGGGCTCCCTAGGAGTACCTAGGACGTAGTGGGTGCCTAACACCTTCCCATTGCGTAATTTACCCCTTACCCAGACTCTCTGATCTTTTATTAGTTTTCTACGTGTAAAACTTCTTAGGCTTTTGTTCGCTTTTTAGCCAATCCTTTGGATAAATAAAAGTGCGGTGGCGACTCGAAATTTCATTGTATGCTTAGCTTATGGTTTAATCGATAAATCATATAGCGACGAATACACCGCTACAGAAAAGTGGCGACTCTGCTGGGGATAAGACACATCCTTGGCGGTAGTGCCTACTTTTCACCTTTGTTGTGCTATACTGTTATTTGTTATATGATATATTTTTGTACAATTTGGGATCACTGTATTGATTGTAATGTGTGAATTGCTTGATATACAATTGCTGTTTGCTTTGGTGATCTGTGAGATGAGTTCTATACCCGAACTCGAGTGCACTCTAGGATAGGAGAATGGCATAGTCTTGTTGACTGGTGTGGAGTATTCCTTAGCCAGTTGACTTGCGAGTCCATTCACTTGGTGGAGATCATGTTGAACTAATAATGTCACACAAGTTATTTGTGGTTAGGCATTATTCTTTCAATCATGTGCCGCAGAAGCCGAGGACCTTAGTTTACCAAACCCATCTTGGCCTATTTTTAGGATCGTAGTGCGGAAGTCGTTCAGATGTCAGTTCTGATACGATTGTTACGCGATACTACACTCATAAGAGTTTCTCTTGAGAATATTCTTGGAATACGAGTATTCGTTCCTCCGATAATATTCGAAAGATGGAACAATGATTATGGGAACCTCTGATAGAACATGTCTGGCAGGTTTAAACCCTAGTACACTCCGTTTGGGTGGTCCTTAACCGAGACTCCATGCTCGTGACTCTCAACAAACCCATGATTCGTGGTTGAGTCGTTCAAACATTGTTAATATCAATGGATCCCGGATCAGGGGTAAAACCTAAAATCCACCAAAGCGGCTGGTTGATATTAAGGATGTTTGAGCCGGTTCATGTACCGTTAATATCAATGGAACTTGGGTGTCGATAAGGTGAAAACCTAAATCCACCAAAATGGATGATTGATATTAAGGATACATAGAGCTTTCCCACGACCTTTGTGTGGTGTGCCTTGCTTGATTCTTGAGTGTGTTTGTTGCATTCATGCATTCACGCATTCATCCGCATTCATGTCATCAAAAAAAAAAAAGGGAAAATTTTCAAGGAACTTAAAGGGTTTATTTGCAAAATTTTCAGACATGGAAAGACCAAAAAGGCATACAAAGAAGTACAGCTTCAGACAGCCTGATGTAAAAGAGTTAAGGAATCTGACATCGTATGTATTAGATCCCTTGGGTTTCAAAGCTCGCTATGGGAAGCTTCTACCTCTGCTCACCACTCAGGTTGACGAAGGGTTGATGAGTACCTTGGCTCAGTTCTACGATCCGTTGCATCATTGCTTCTTATTTCCGGACTTCCAGCTGTTGCCAACTTTGGAAGAGTATTCTCATCTCATTGGGATTCCAATTCTGGATCAAGTGCCGTTCAGTGGCCTAGAGAGTATTCCATCTGCTCGAGAGATTGCTAGTCTGTTGCACATAGATGAAGATCTGATTAGAGCTAATCTGACTACCAAAGGCGGAATTCAGGGTTTTCCTTCCGAGTTCCTTATTAACCAAGCTACCTTTTATGGGAAGGCCATGAGTGAGGATGCCTTTAAGGCTCTATTTGTGCTGCTCATCTATGGATTGGTGTTGTTTCCTAATTTCGACAAGTTCGTGGACATGAACGCCATTAGGATCTTCTCAGTTCTTAATCCAGTTCCGACTTTGTTGGGCGATGCATATGTCTCTTTGCATCTGAGGAATATGAAGAATGGAGGAGTTATTGTCTGCTGTTTACCCCTGCTGTACAAGTGGTTTATTTCGCACTTGCCGCAGACAGTTGCTTTCAAGGAGAACAAGGGATGTCTACGGTGGTCTCAGAGACTCATATCTCTCACCAATGATGATATCACCTGGTATGATCGCGTGTATGATACCGTTCAGATCATCGATTATTGTGGTGAATTCCCTAATGTGCCTCTTCTTGGCACATGTGGTGGGATTACCTACAATCCTATTCTCGCACGACGTCAGCTTGGGTTCCCCCTAAAGGATAAACCTAATAGCATTCTGTTAGAAGGTGTGTTCTTCCAGGAGGGTAAAGATCCCCAAGGCCTGAAAGCCAGATTTGTCCGTGCTTGGCGCAGTATTCACAAGAAGAGTAGGAATGAGTTGGGTCCAAAGAACTGCATTGCTTTGGAGCCATACACCTCTTGGGTCAGACAGAGGGCTGCCGCCTACTTGATGCCGTATGATCATCCGAGACCTACACCGTTGGATGTGGCTGGGCCTTCAACCCTCCCTACCCAACGTGTAGAGGAGTTGAGAGAAGAAGACCTTTCGCGTGCCTGGATCCGTGAAAGGGAGGAATTGCTGCAGCAGCTCAAGGAGAAAGATGCTATGATCGAATTTCTCGAGCACCGAGTGATCGACGATCCGAACGACACTTGGACTTCTCTGCTTCCTCAGTCATCCAAATTCTGGAAGAGGAGGTATGATCGACTTGCGAAAGAGAAAGCTGACATGGAGGCTGCCTATGAGAGAGAAATCAAGAAGTTGTGCACTTCTCGTCTTCCAGCATCCCGAGCTTCTAGGGATCCATAGGATGTCATTTACCTTTTCTCTTTGTAATGAATCAAAAATGTTGTATTTCTTTGTCTCAATATATTGAATGAAATGTTTCCATGAGCAATTAAAATGTTTAAATATTCAAAATATTGCAAATAATACCCTAAGGGTTCCTTGAAAACAAAGCATTTGCACAAGCATTGCATGCATCATCTTTGCATAAACAGGTGCTCTCGTGCCGTCTTCTCACTTTGATTCCTGTGTCCAGACAGGATAGCTGATCAAAGGCCGCACCGCTACTCAACGAGGCTCAACCATCAACGCAATATGGATCAAGTACAAGCCGAGTTAGCTGAGATGAGGGCTAACATGGCCCAGTTCATTCACATGATGCAAGGGGTTGCACAAGGTCAAGAAGAACTCCGAGCACTGGTCCAGAGGCAAGAAGCTACATTGCCACCGCCCAACCAGCCTCTGCAAGAAGGAAACCCAGTTCCTGACGTTCCTGCTGCTGCTATTCCCGTCAACAACTATGCTGTAGGTGAAGAGTTGAGGGGTATCCGAGTTGACGGTCAACCTATTGTTCCTGATGCTGCTAATGCCAGAGTCATTCATGCTCCGGCCCGTAACAGAATTCCGATTGTTGATAGACAAGAGGATTTGTTTACTATGCTCAGTGAAGACGAAGATATTTTGGGCAGGAATGATGCGAGAGATCGCAAAGTTGAGGCCCTTGCTGAGAAAATCCGGGCAATGGAATGTCAAAACTCCCTCGGTTTTGATGTTACAAACATGGGATTAGTTGAAGGTCTGAGAATCCCGCATAAGTTCAAGGCACCGTCATTTGATAAATACAACGGTACCTCCTGCCCTCGCACCCATGTGCAGGCATACTACAGAAAGATATCCGCATACACTGATGATGAGAAGATGTGGATGTATTTCTTCCAAGACAGCCTATCTGAGGCGTCTTTGGATTGGTATATGGAGTTGAAGCGGGATTCTATCAGATGCTGGAGAGATCTGGGTGAGGCGTTCCTCAGACAGTACAAGCATAATATGGACATGGCTCCGACCAGGACTCAGCTGCAGAGTCTTTGTCAGAAGAATAACGAAAGCTTTAAAGAGTACGCCCAGAGGTGGCGTGAACTAGCTGCGAGAGTTCAACCCCCTATGCTGGAAAGGGAGTTGACTGACATGTTCATCAGTACTCTGCAAGGTGTATATATGGACCGGATGGGAAGTTGCCCATTCGGAAGTTTTTCTGACGTCGTCATCTGTGGCGAAAGAACTGAAAGTTTAATCAAAGCTGGGAGGATTCATGATGCGGGTTCTTCGTCATCCTCGAAGAAACCCTTCTCTGGGGCACCTCGCCGGAGAGAAGGAGAGACCAATGCTGTACAACATAGACGGGGTGTGTACAGAGCAAGTGCAAATAGAGATCAATATCGTCCGGTGGCTGCAGTGACTATTCCTGCACCTCAGCCTCGTCAACAACAACAAAGGGTTCAACCACAACAACAACCACAACAACCACAACAACCACAACAACCACAACAACAACAGCAACGTCCCTATTAGCCGAGACAGGGTCTGCAGTCTAATAGAAGATTTGACCCGTTACCCATGACGTACGCCGAGCTTTTGCCTGAGTTGCTCAGATTGGGTTTCGTGGAGTTGCGTACAATGGCTACTCCAACAGTATTGCCGCTTGGGTATGATGCGAACGTTCGCTGTGACTTTCATTCTGGGGCACCAGGCCATCATACTGAGAGATGCCGAGCTCTGCAACATAAAGTTCAAGACTTGATCGATGCTAAAGCGATCAACTTTGCTCCAGTGCCAAACGTAGTGAACAATCCTATGCCTCAGCATGGTGGGCATAGGGTTAACAATGTTGAAGGGGGAGAGGCTGAAGATTTGGTTGTTGATGTTGAAGATGTTCAGACTTCTTTGTTGACAGTAAAGGGCCGTTTGCTGAAAGAGGGTGTTGACCCAGGTTGTAATGAAGAGTGTTTGGGCTGTGCAGAAGTTGTTAACGGGTGTGACCAGCTGAAAGCTGGTATTCAGAAACTGATTGATGAAGGCTGTCTCCAGTTCAGTCGGGCTGTTAAAAGTAATGGGTCAGTATCTACTGTTACCATATATTTCAAGCCGTCTGAAGGACGAGGACAAGGGGCTGTCAGTGCACCGACAACAAGCAATACTCCAGTTACCATTCCTGCGCCGGTAACCATCAGTGCACCAACTACTATTGTGGCGTCTGGCAGAGGACGAGTTGAAAATAGTAGGGCTGTTCCTTGGAGGTATGACAACGCCTATCGCAATGATAGAAGGGCTGGTAATCAGACAAGGCCAGTGGTACAAGCGCCAGTAACAATCAGTGCTCCAGTGAGGACTCCTGTGGTTGCAAGTCCGGTGGTGGACAATGTTGGAGGGCCAGGAGGTTTCACTAGGAGTGGACGACTGTTTGCTCCTCAGCCTTTGAGAGATGCTAATGCTGAAGCATCTGCTAGGGCTAAGGGTAAACAAGCTGTGGTTGACGAGGAACCGGCTCAGAAGGAGGCTGAGGGTTCTTTTGACAAGGACGTCGAGGAGTTCATGAAAATCATCAAGAAGAGTGACTACAAGATTGTAGATCAGCTCAATCAGACTCCGTCCAAAATTTCAATACTCTCTCTGCTGCTGTGCTCTGAGGCACACCGGGACGCTTTGTTGAAGATGCTGAACATGGCGTACGTCCCGCAAGAGATTTCCGTCAACCAGTTGGAGGGTGTACTAGCCAATGTGAGCACCAGGCACGGTGTAGGTTTCACTGACTTAGACCTAACGCCTGAGGGACGTAATCATAACAAAGCCTTGCACATCACTATGGAGTGCAAAGGTGCTGTTTTGTCTCACGTGCTGGTAGACACCGGGTCGTCCCTGAATGTCCTACCCAAGCAGATCTTGAAGAAGATCGATGTTGAGGGGGTTGTGCTCACTCCCAGTGACCTCATTGTGCGTGCTTTTGACGGATCCAAACGATCTGTGTTTGGTGAAGTCACTTTGCCTGTAAAGATAGGTCCGGAAGTTTTCGACATCGTGTTCTATGTGATGGACATTCAGCCTGCTTACAGCTGTCTGTTGGGACGTCCGTGGATACACGCAGCTGGGGCAGTCTCGTCGACTCTCCACCAAAAACTCAAGTATGTCTGGAACGGTCAGATTGTGACCGTATGTGGCGAAGAAGAAATTCTGGTGAGTCATCTCTCCTCATTCAAGTATGTTGAGGTAGATGGCGAGATCCACGAAACCCTATACCAGGCATTTGAGACTGTGGCGCTTGAAGGGGTAGCTTGTGCTGAGCAGAGGAAGCCAGGTGCTTCGATTACATCGTACAAGCAGGCCAAGGAAGTTGTAGACTCTGGCAGAGCTGAAGGTTGGGGCAAGATGGTTGACTTGCCGGTTAAAGAAGACAAATTCGGCATTGGGTATGAGCCTCTCCAAGCAGAGCAGAGCGTACAAGCAGGTCCGAGCACCTTTACCAGCGCTGGGCTGATGAACCATGGAGATGTCTTTGCTACTGATGGTGAAGACAGTTATTGTGATTTGGACATCTGGGTCCGCCCTTGTGCACCTGGGGAATCTGTCAACAATTGGACGGCTGAAGAAGTGGTCCAA